>NC_057797.1:677539944-677778025 GCF_018294505.1 Triticum aestivum | reverse complement strand
GAACCTTTATATACGGAGGCAAGGGGCACCCCTAGAGACACACGTTGATCCACGTGATCATATTCTTAGCCGTGTGCGGTGCCCCCTTCCACCATAGTCCTCGATAATATGGTAGCATTGCTTAGGCGAAGCCCTGCGACAGTAGTACATCAAGATCGTCACCACGCCGTCATGCTGACGGAACTCTTCCCCGACACTTTGCTGGATCAGAGTCCGGGGATCGTCATCGAGCTGAATGTGTGCTAGAACTCGGAGGTGTCGTAGTTTCGGTGCTTGATCGGTCGGGCCGTGAAGACGTACGACTACATCAACCAAGTTAACGCTTCCGTTGTCGATCTACAAGGGTACGTAGATCACACTCTCCTCTCTCGTTGCTATGCATCACCATGATCTTGCATGTGTGTAGGATTTTTTTTTAAAATTACTACGTTCCCCAACACCTGGCGACCAGCAAAGTGGCTACCACAGAGCCCAACTCAAGGTGTCCAAGTTACCATAGGAGAAGCAGACGGAGCTGACCCACAAACCACAAGAGACCAACCAAACGAGAACCAAAGCCGGCACTGCCAACACGGAGCACCTGAAGGCGGTAGTGGCAGTGGATTTCATATATTAGCTACACTAGAATAGATGATAATGTCAACCACAAAAAATAGAATAGATGATAATGTGATCAGCCCATGATTAACAGATTATGTAATAGCAAAACTAGAACGCTTGTACAGGTCGTTACTAGAGGAAAAAATATACAGGCTCGCTGTTCTTTAAGTAATTTGGCATCTGAATAATGTAAGTTGTACACAGATACATAGAAGGAGAGATATAGAAAAACAAGAATCATCGGCCATAATCCCTTGGTGGAAGCATACTGGTCACGTGGTCCTTGTGTGAACTCACTATCCACATTGATTCACCATGGGTCATCTGCAATACCCTGGACCACCTAGCAGCGGCGGAGCGTGAAGCATATTTTAGGAGGGGCCAGATAAGTGTATGAAAAAAAATATGGTGATCAGAGACGCTGGAGATATATTTTTTAAAACAGAAACATATTAATATCAAGTAGATACCAATTACAACCAGTCTTTACACCAACAAGATGCCTACAAACATCCAAGATGCACACAACCAAGAAAAGGGGGAAAGAGAAAAGAAGACCCTGCCATGGTGATCAATCAACCACCACAGAAGACATCACCCGAACTAGAAAGAAAGTTCTCCAAAAGCATGCCTTCATGAAGGAAACAATGCACAAGCGTTGCCGTTGTCCGATCAAAGATCGTAGGTTTTCGCATTGGAGAAAGAATGTGTTCCCAAAATAATGCTTTCAACAAGGTCACTACCAGGCACAACCAATCAAAGCCAGACTTTGAGTTTTCACCCTGGAAATCACGACTCGGTACTCAAAGGAGCACCGTCAATAAAGAAGTCCTCCAATGCTGCCACCTCCACTTGCGGAGGCTACTACTACAAGTCACGTACCACCAGGATCGTAGGAACTCATGCCCAGTCTGGACAAGAACATATCAGCAAGCCAAGTCTAAACAACTGCCTGTGAAGCAAAATCTTCATCGCATCCAAGACCCCGCCTTCGCCACTTCCAGGTCCTCCAATCATGCCATGACATTCTCCGCATGTGTTGATCCCTTGGAAATCTTGGTGTAGACATGTCCCAAGGTGTCAACAAAAACACAGCTTCGCGATACCCCGGTGTAGTTGGTTATGCTGATGTTGTGGGTGCACACGACGACCCCTATCCAATCAAGATGTCCAAAGAGCGTCATATATGCTAGTCCTTGTTTTTCTTTGAAGGAGAAGTCTGAAACTCGCCGATGTTCAGATCAAAGAGGAATGATCGCTTGTAGAACGTGACTTTGCGCGAAGACCACTAGGGGCACCGCCTGGCCGAGCCGTAGACCGTCGATGCCACGCACATGAAGCAAAAAGGTGTGAGATCGGGTCCAGCCAGGCCCAGGTGGGAATAGATCGATCCTGCCCTGCCGCCGTCGCGCCTCTGGCTGCCGCTGCCATGCACCACTACAGCAGAAGGAGTGGGAACGGGCGCCTCCACCACACCCGGCAATAACCAGCAGGAGCCCTGCCGCCACCACATCGTGCAAGCTTTGCCTGGCGGCGCCTCCGGCGATGGCGGAGGGAGAGAAGGGAAGGGGTGAGGGGAGAGGGCCTCGAGCGCCGGCAGTGGAAGCCCTGGTGCGGCGCGGTACCGTTGCACTAGGGTCGGGTTAGGCCTCGTTTTTCAATTTTCAAACGTCAGAGAATTAGCGGAGTGATTAACATAAATACAAGCCTATCTGGCAAACAAATATCTAGGAAGGGAGGCCAGGGACCGGTTTTCTCCCACTGATGCTCCACCACTGCCACCTAGTGTTTTTGGAATAAGTTTCAAACACAAAGGAAGATCGAGATCCTGAATATAGCTCGGTACTTCTTCTAGTCGAAAAGTACTTCACAGTTACAACCTTGTGGTTTAGTCACCATCACTTGGATCAAATCACCCAAGTTGCAATGCGAACATGCATTGAGGTTCAAGAGTGGGGGAAATAACTTGTGTCTCTAAACAGTACGTTAAAGATATTGTTTTATGATCAAGTGTAGAATTGGAGTTAAGAGTTTGCAAAGTTGTTGATAAGTCATTTCACAGCCATGGTTGCTTCTTCCTAGTATGTGTTATCTATTCATTTCCCTATGCCCATGTGTGACCTCTGTAGGAATAGTTTATGTGATTTAGATCATTTCACATGGTGGATGCTAATTGATGCTAATATATTTAGTCTGAACACCCTACATATGTCGTTCAACATGGATTGCCTAAGCAACAAAATGAGCAGACTAAGGCATAGCCTAGTGGTGGGAAGGGGTTGATGCCTTCCCACCCTCCCAGGTTCAAGGCATGGTACTTGCAATTTGGGTTTGTTGTACCAATTATACTATAGGGGCCTCCCTTATAGTCTTTCTGTCAAAAAAAATAAGCAACAAAATGAACCACCTAGTATTTTAGGGACAAGGCTCAGACACAAAGAACGAGGTCCTGAAGATATTTCAGTAATTCTTTCACCCTCCTTCCTAGTTACAACCTTGTAGATCGGCCATCATCACTCAAAGGATCAAAACCACACGGGTTGCAATCCAAACACCCACCGAAGTTCAACAGTGGAGGAAATAAGCCTTATCCCGCACGTCTAAACAATCTATAAAAATACATCGTTTTATGATCATTTACAAATTCGGTTGGAGTTTAGAGTTTTTGAGGTGGTTGTTTATTGCTAGCATGCATATATATATCAATTAATTTGCTATGTGCATGTGTGAAGTCTCGGGGAACAGTTTGTCCGTTTCAATTCATTTTATAGGGTGCATGCTAAAAACAATCTGCAATGCATGTTCTGTTACATATTTTGTGAGTTGACTACCATCTTTCTAACTCTAACTTCTGTTATCACTCTTAGCTACACTCGTTGGCATTGGTGTGGAATTGATCTGATTTTCTCTACATCATGAGTTCAACAAATGGGAACTAGTGAAGAATCTGTGTCGTTTTATGTATTAAAGTTGTGTGTCTCATCTTAACAAGTCGTAAAGTGTACTTATTTATGTTTCTACGACTAACTGGCCCTTTTCTAGTATAACAATGAGTACTTCATATGTACTACATGACATGTAAATTAAATGTCTTGGTGTGTTTCATGGTGCTAGTATAATCTTAAAAATGAAAATGTACTACCAAATTATCAAGTATAAACCAGTTGGCTTGTTAGGCCGACATCTTATCCTATGAATGGATTAAGGCATGCCAAAGAAACAAAGACAAATAGCAATTCGAGTATGCAGGGTGTATGAATTTGAAAGAAGTCATTTTAATACTATGAATCATTTTTATGTTGTGTGATCCAAAAGGAAGAGGAATGAACACCAAAGAACAATAGGCATGGGTGGCAACATGAAAACTCAAAACAAAGCTCTTCAGATGTTAGATGAGGAACTGATGTTTTTAGCCTTCCATCATGTTCCCATGCTCACTTCTCTTAGGCCCTCTTTTTTTCACGTTCTATCTCGCAGTGGACATCTCATATAACCTAAATATATGCACATATATGTATTCTTTTCCTGGTAAAGCAATTTAACAAGCAAAAAGGAAGAGGAAGGAATGCCTAAGAACAATAGAAATGAGAGGCGGGAAATACCAAACCAAATTTTCACCACAACACAAGAGATAAAGAACCAATAAGTTAGGCTTTCCTCTATGTTCTCATTCCCACCGCTCTTAGGCCCTCTATTTCTTCCTCTTCCTAGCTCGCTTTTTGAGATGTCGCATCAAATACGTGCGCATATATTTTATTTCTATGCTAACGCAACCAAGCAAGCCGAAGAAAAAGGAAAGAGTGATAGAGAATAATAGGAGCAACCAAGCATGCCAAAGAAAAGGAAGGAGTGCTAGAGAACAATAGGAATAGGAGACATCGGGAAACACCAAACTAAATTCTCACCTCCTACACTAGAGGTGGAAACAAAGCAAGTTAGGGTTTCCTCCATGTTCCCATTCCCACTGCTCTCAGGCTCTCTTTTCTTTCTCTTCTCGACTAGCCTTCTAGATCTCAGGTTATCTAAGTATGTGCACACATATTTACGGTTTATGCATTAATCTATTGCGCAAGCGAAAGGGAAGAGGAAGGAGTGCTCAAGAACTATAGGAATGGGAGGCATCGGGAAAGCACACAACTAAATATTTGCACCTCCAACACTAGAGGTGAAAATAGAAGAGTTAATCTTTCCGCCATGTTCCCATTCCTAATGATCTTATGCTCTCTCTTTCTTCCTCTTCCCTGCTTACTATTGGAGCCTATAAAATCTGAAGCAAAAAGTGTTTCAGTTTCGATGTATAAATAGATGTGATATGCACTATGTAGAGAACCATGGGAGAGGATCAACTAATTAAGGCATCCAGTGCATAATATCACTCTACAATCAATGATAATGGGGCCCATTGTCCTTTGTTGTACATGTAGAGCATGTGCAAGGATATCTTGTGCATTCATACAGCAGGAAAACAAAAACTAACTCTTCACCCCAATTACTAGTAGTAGTTGCTACCACCTGACGATGACAACTAACAAACACCTTGGCGCGCACAAGCACCTCACCTGCCCTTGTCGATGATGGTGTCGGAACAACCCACCGGCGACATACGCCGAACTGCCCTCTAGCGATGAACACCAGACGAAGGTAGAATGCCTCGGCTGCCAAACAGCCTGTATGTTAGCTTCGATTCAACTCAACTACTCAAACACACATACATGAAGATACACATGCACACACGCAGCACAACCCCGGAAGCACTCTCACATCGATTGATCGGGCGCATACCACGGTCCTCTCCCCCTTGGTTCGGCATATACCGTCACCATGGCGTGACAACAGACCGACACCACCCCCACACGAGAGACTATTGGAGACTATATCTCTCCTAGCTACTCTACACTCCACACAACACCACCAGCCACTTAAATATGCAAGGGCACGCACAGCCTAGCCGCCTCCATCGGCCACTAACAGCACGTACTAACTACCACGACGCCACACCTCCATGCACTAACCAACTCAGCTAGCATGCATACTAGAATCGGTCACCCCCAGCCTTGTAGCTAGCCCACTAAGAGCATCTTTAGTAGATCCCGCAAAAGCGGTCAAACTCGTAAAAATCCGTGTTTTCAGTTTCGTGGTGTCAAAAAACATCCCGAATAGACCCCGCAAAAGCGGTCAAACCCATAAAAAATTTGCAGGCCCTTGAGAATCCACCCCACGACCCTTTAATTTTCAGATTTGGAGGCAAAATATAAAAAAAACTGCAAACCAGTCAATGCTATGCAACAAGGAAATTCCGCCGTGCGCACACGGGCTCCGGTGACCTTCCGCCACGGAACTCACCGGAATCTCACCGGAAACTCATGTTTACCGCTACTGCGGCGTCGGCTTGCGGAGTAGATCGCAGGAGCAGTGGCTGGAGACTCGCAGCTACCCGGCCACGAACGAGCTAGCTAGCAAGCTCCTGATCCATCCGGCCACGAACGAGCTAGCTAGCTAGCTAGCTATCTCCTCGATCCAGCCGGCCATGGAATAGCTAGCTCCCGGATTCATTCGGCAATGGAGGAGCTGGCTCCTGGATCGATTCGGCAACTACCATGGACGACAAGAGCTGATTATGAACACAGGCGAGAGGAAGAAGAAGACACGGGAAATAATATACATGAATATTTTTTTTAACAGGTCCGTTATGCGGGGTCTGCATCTGCGGCCGTCCGTGCCGGCCCGCAAAGTCGTTTTTTCGCGAACTGTAAACGCGTTTTGCGGGCCGGTGGAATGCGGTGTCTGCTGGAGATGCTCTAAGTAACCAGCCATGCATGTAGACGGAATCCCGGCCGCTACTCACGCACGAACATGACTCGGCCAGGTTGCATGAGGCTGTGATCAAGATTAGTGCTGACAGATGGAGGTGAACATCGGCGATGGGTTTCTGGTCACTGGCGTGGCATCCCCGCCCGCGGCACGGATGCCGCCGGAAGACTGCTGCGTGGTTGACGACGACGACAGACTAGCCTGGCTGCTCGTGCCCGTGTAGCTGCTGCTGTTCCCGGCCTTGACCTGCCACTCCGTGATATAGCTCGCAATGATCACGCCCCCCAGGCCATGTCCTCTTCTCCCGTCAGCATTGGCACCACCCTCGACATCGACGGTCGTCGGTGGGGCCGCTTACCGTCCTATACGACCCAGGTCGTACGCCTCCAAGCGGGAGACCCTATTCCACGGACGACACCTGGCAATCCGGATCTCAAAGCAGAAAGCATCGTTCTCATCATTCCCCTTTGCCAAATCATGTTGATACTCAGACTGCTCAACGCCCAAAGCACCAGCCGCCGATGTGATCCACACCGGCTGCTCGCTACATCGCCGCTGCACGCTCCTCGAAGAAGACCCAGGTCCTGGTGCTCCATCCTCGCCGGAAACGGCCACGCTCCTCGGCGCCGCAGCTCACGGCACCGTCCCAGCGCTTCCGCGTCGGCGTGGAAAAGCTTTGGGCGGAGGAAGTTCACGTGAAGAGGATGCCGTGTTTGTTCCTTGCCTCGCTGCCGCCGTCGGGCTATTCCATCTGGCTGCGCCGTCGTCTGTGATCTGGATTCAGGGAAGAACGGAGACGGTTGAACGTGAGAATCGAGGTGGAGTGAAAATCAAGAACGATAGCGGATGCTTTGAGATTCGGTCTGCCAGATGTCGCATGCTGAAGAGGATCTCCCGTTTGGGTACATGCGACCCGGTCGCATAAGATTTTTTTCCCGATGGGGCGACCTCTGGGTGCAGATAAGCGTGACGCGGATCACCCGGTGCACCTCCTCGCCGTTGAATTTCGAGACCTTGGGGTCCACGAAGTCCAGGCGTATAGCTCCCACACCTTAAAAAGCATGGACAGTTTGACGTACATCTGGGAAGCTATGCAATCAGACAACAGAAAAATAATTTATTGCTATTTCAGTTAAAAATAATATGAGTATGGAAAAATTAAGCTATGAGAAAAATATGAGTAAACAAATTTTAACTCTGTAACATAATTTGCAATCAAAAGCTATGAGTTAGAACTTAGAATTATGAAACAAAACTATCATTTGCTCTGTGTTAATATACACCTTGTCCTAGGGTTTCTCTTCTAGGGTCTACCTTTTCCTCTGGCGGCGCCGCCAGAGTCCACGAGATCCAAACACCGCAAGACCTGCACTTTCCGGCGGGTTCGTTCGCTCGTTCGAGGTGGTTCGCTGCGTAGGGGTTGCATGGCGGATCTGTTGCAGTTGGAAGGAGGAAGGAGGGAGTTGGGAGGAAAGGCGGAAGTACGAAGGGAGGAAGATAAGATAGCAGATGGAGAGGGAGGATTGGGAAGCACGAGCCAGCAACCGAAGAGGGCCCAGGAGGATGCATCGGCGGATCACGCCATGTCCGATCTGCGGGAGGACGAAGAGGAAGCATGGGATCACTATGGCCCAGATCTGGCCCTTGAGGATGCGTTTGAAGGGCTAAACTTACATGGTGAAGAAGAGGAGGATTTGGATCTATCTGGAAAAGTGGAGGAGCTGATCAGGGATGTGAGGTGGTTAGCGCTGTTTAGGGTTCATACCATGCGGCCGTTCAGCCACTCGGCACTATTGAACTCGATGAGGAATGCATGGGCATGTGCCCAAGGGATCACTTTTAACATCAAAGGTCCGAACTTGTTCCTTGCACAGTGTCATTGCTTGGGAGATTGGAAACGTGTAATGGAAGGGGGCCGTGGCAATTCCGAAGGGATCTGGTAGTTTTGGTGGAGTATGATGGATTCACAAACGTAGCAGAGTATGCTTTGGACATGTACCCGCTCTGGGCAAGGATTAAAGGCCTTCCGGATGGGCTGACAAGGAAGAAGGAGTTAGCGGAAAAGGTTGCTAAAAAGGTTGGAGAACCACCGTTTATGGTTATGGTGAATGAAGGAAAGATAAACCCATCGAGTTATCTACGGGTGAAAGTGTTTGTTAATGTGTATAAGCCTCTTGTGAGATTTGTTCCAATCACTTTGAAGGAGAGGAAGAAATACCCGGTTAGTTATGAAGCTCCCTGATTTCTGTTTCTTCTGTGGATGCATGGGTCATGTAGTTGAGGAGTGCGGAGATGGCATTCACTTGCCTAGCTCGTGCGAATGGGGAGACTGGCTCCACTGGAATAATGAACCGAGCGGAGGAGGAGGAGGTGTAGGTCGAGGAGGTAGATCTGGTGCGAGGGGTGGGAGCTTTGCTGCAGGAAGTGCTGGGCGTGGGGGGAGAAGAGGCGGCGCTAGGGGAAGAGGGGATGGAGGCAGTATGAGGTTTAATGGCGGCGGGAGAGGGCGGGAAGAAGGACTTGCCAATGAAACTCTTGATCAGTCGGAAGATAATAATCTGCAAGTTGATGATGTAGGAGGGAGGGTTCGTAAGAGGCTTATTGCTGAAGATGGCACAGTGAATGGTAGTGGGCAGGCAGTACAAAATTCTGCTGGCATAGTGTCGAATGTTGTGTTGATGCTTGAAAGTGGCGGTGGTACGGGAAGCCAAGTGGATGGGGGTGCTGCTCACACCCCGGGCAAAGTCCCAATCGTTAAAAGGAGGAAGCAGGGGAAGGAAGGAAGTGAAGTGGTACCTGACCAGAAGAATGAGGCGGCCTCCGTGTGTGAGGACCGCCGGGTCCAATGACTTTCTTAAGTTGGAACTGCCGGGGTGGGGGGAATACCCGGACAATTCGTGAGTTGGCGACGTTATCTCAGTCGCATTCCCCCAACTTTATCTTCCTATGTGAAACTAGACAGAAGGCTAGCAAGATGAAAAGGATCCGGGCAAGATTGGGCCTTAAGGGCTTTGAGGGTGTGGACAGCAATGGTATGAGCGGGGGTCTGGCCCTTTACTAGCATGAGTCTTGTGTTGTGGAGGTGGTTGATAAAGAGGAAAGGTATATTGATGCTTTAGTGAGGATGCATGAGGGTGGAACCCAATGGAGAGTTACTTGTGTGTATGGAGAACCTCGCACTAAAAATCGTCATCTCATGTGGACGAAGCTTCAGAGTTTGAAGAATACTTGTGATCTTCCATGGCTTGTAATAGGTGATTTTAATGAAGCACTTTGAAGTTTTGAACATCTCTTGGCTACCCCAAGACCAGAACCACAAATGTTGGCGTTTAGAGACACTTTGGAGGTCTGCGAGTTGGTGGATTTGGGCTTCTCCGGGGTTCCGTTTACATATGATAACAAGCGCAACGGCAACGGAAACGTGAGGATCAGGTTGGATCGGGCTGTAGCATGTAATGCATGGAGAAACCTGTTTCCCTATGCTTTGGTTAAACATGTTCCACCACCATGTTCTGATCATGTGGTTTTGGTGCTCAAAGGAGAGGAGGAACAACGACCACTAGGTGGTGGCGTTCGTCGGTACGAACTTTTTTGGGAGAGGGATCCGGTGTTGCCAGAAGTTGTCAAAACCGCGTGGGACTCAGTTGGCTCGGTTGATAGCATGGCTGACCTGCAGCAAGCACTCTTGAAAACAATGTCAGCATTAAGATCGTGGAGTAAGAAGTTTGGTAATGTTACGAGGGAGCTAGCTAAGTCTCGCACGCAATTGGAGGAGCTTATGAATATGAATGCTGACAGGCAGGATATTAGAAGTGTAACTGACAAGATGAATGAATTGTTGTACCAGGAGGAAATGATGTGGTTGCAAAGATCTCGAATTGGTTGGCTCAAGGAGGGGGATAGAAACACAAGGTATTTTCAGAGCAAGGCAATGTGGAGGGCCAGGAAGAATAAGATTAAGGAGTTGTCTGACAGCATTGGTGTGGTCTACTCGGATATGGCATCAATGGGGCGCATTGCGAATGAATATTTTCACAACATCTACAAAGCCGATCCGAACATTGATCCCTCGACTATTGTGGATCTTTTTTCTCGAGTGGTGTCAGCAGAGGATAATATCAAGCTCTGTGCGCCGTTCAGCGACAAGGAGATCTCGGATGCCCTATTTCAAATCGGGCCTTTGAAGGCCCCGGGTCCGGATGGCTTTCCGGCCCGGTTTTTTCAGCGCAACTGGAGTGTGCTGAAGGAGAGTATTCTGGCTGCAGTAAAGGAATTTTTTACCTCGGGCGTAATACCAGAAGGGGTGAATAATACTTCCATTGTGCTCATTCCAAAAATTTCTAATCCTATTAAGGTTTCTGATTTCAGACCCATAAGTCTTTGCAATGTAACATACAAGGTGATTTCCAAGTGTTTAGTCAACCGTCTTCGCCCGTTGTTGGATGATCTTATTTTACCTGAACAGAGTGCTTTCATTCTGGGGAGGATGATCACGGACAATGCACTAGTGGCTTTTGAATGTATCCATTATATCAAACAGGAAAAAGACCCTTCGAAAAGCTTTTGTGCATACAAGGTAGATCTTTCCAAAGCATATGATAGGGTGGATTGGGGCTTCTTGAAGCAAATGATGCAAAAGTTGGGCTTCTCAGACCGGTGGATGGACTGGATTATGGCGTGTGTCACATCGGTTAGATACTCTGTTAAATTAAATGGGACCCTCTTGGATTCGTTTGCACCGACGCGTGGGCTTCGGCAAGGTGACCCTTTATCACCGTTTTTGTTCTTGTTTGTGGCAGATGGCCTTTCTGCGGTCTTAAACCAGCAAGTATCAACTGGTGTCCTCACACCGGTTAGGATATGCAGAAGAGCGCCGGGTATCTCACATCTATTGTTCGCGGATGACACTCTTTTGTTCTTTGAAGCTTCTCAAGAACAGGCCCTACATGTGAGAAAGGCACTGGATATGTATAGTGCGGCAACCGGTCAACTCTTGAATTATAACAAATGCTCTCTGTTTTTTGGTCCTTCATGCCCGGAACCAGTATAGAATCAGGTCAGGACTACCCTTCAGGTGACCAGCACACTCTTTGAGGAAAGGTACTTGGGTCTTCCTACGCTAGAGGGTCGCATGTCCAAGGGTAAATTTCAGAACTCACAAATGAGTTTAACAAAGCGTCTGATACAATGGGGGGATGGACATTTAGCGCAGCCGGGAAGAGAGGCACTCATTAAATCGGTAGCCCAAGCATTACCAACGTATGTCATGGGGGTTTTCAAGTTACCGTTCTCCTTGTGTGATGACCTGACAAGGATGATCAGGAATTTTTATTGGGGTTCAGAGAAAGGCAAGAGGAAACTGCATTGGAAAGGATGGGACTATCTCCTCCAGCCTAAATCAAGAGGAGGAGTTGGATTCCGAGACCTCCGTATATTCAATCAAGCTCTGCTCTCACTTCAAGCATGGAGATTGATCACTAGGCAGAACAATCACGAGAGTTCTTAAAGCACGTTACTATCCTAACGGGAAGTTGGAGGATATCGTCTTCTCGGGGAACGCCACATCCTCATGGCAGGCTATAAGCCATGGATTGGACCTGCTGAAAAAGGGTTTGCTATGGAGGGTCGGGAATGGTAAGAGTATTAGAATTTGGAGAGATAATTGGATCCCCCGGCCTTTCTCCTTCAGGCCGATCTCACCACAAGGTCGATGCCGCGTCCGTTTCGTGGCTGATCTGTTGTATGATAATGGCTCCTGGAAGTACGATCAGTTGGTGAGGTACTTTGTTGCAGCTGATGTCACAGAAATTCTGAAAATTCGAGCGTCACCAAGGAAGGAGGAGGATGTGATAGCATGGGGCCCAGGGTGTCACGGTCAGTTCTCTATAAAATCTGCCTATGATATGGCCTTTCAGGAGGAACACAGAAGCAATGCGGTATCTTCGAGTAGCAATCCAGAGGGCAACAGGTCCCTTTGGAAATTGGTATGGTCTGCAGAGGTTCCTCCCAAGGTTCAGAATTTTGCTTGGCGGTTATGTACGGACAGTCTCCCAACGTGGAAGAACAAACAAAGACGAGGGCTTGAAGTATCAAGTCTGTGTCCGGTCTGTGCTGTGGAAACTGAAGATAATTTCCACCCTGTTCTTCGGTGCCCGCTGGCTCGTCAACTATATGAGGCCATGTCGGAGGTGTGGAAATTGCCAGCAATCGAAACGATTGTGTACACAGGCAAAGAATGGTTATTTCAGCTACTGGAAAAACTGGACCAAACCACACGCAGCATGCTACTATTTGCGTTCTGGAGGTGTTGGTATGTGCGTAATGAGGTGGTGCATCAGAAGTCTGCCCCACCAGTGAATGCATCATGCATATTTCTTCAGAGCTACTTGAAGTCGCTCATTGCAATCAAAGTAAATGGAGATATGGACCCCCGGAAGGGCAAGATGAGCTCTTTACTCATTGCTAAACCCCCTCGAGTTTGTACAACAGAGCCAGAATTGAAGTGGGATCCGCCCAAGCGAGGATGGGCAAAACTGAACACTGATGGGTCCTACGACGCCGGTGGTTCTGCCGGATCAGGTATGATCCTACGAGATGAGGTGGGTGGTATTATCTTCTCTGCGTGTAGGCAGCTGTTTTCATGCCGGGATGCGCTGGAATCGGAGCTTACTGCGTGTATGGAAGGACTGTCGTTGTCATTACAAAGAAGTGAAGCACCCATTGCTATGGAGATGGACTCGCTCATGGCTGTTTCCATGATCCAGGGGGAGGGAGTTGACAGATCAGTATATGCCTCCATAGTGAATGAGATCAAGTACCTTAGAACTTTGAGAGAGACGTGTATTATTCATGTATCCCGTAGCTAAAATAAAGCTAGTGATTGTTTAGCAAGTTTGCTAGAGTTAGTCAAAGAACTGTGACATGGTTACGAATCGGGCCCTCCCAGTGTCCTAGATTTGGTGCAAGATAATTGTAAAGACCTTTTGAATGAGTAATACATGGTTTTTTCCCCGCAAAAAAAAGAGTTAGAACTTAGAATTAGTATGAAATTAAAGAAAGAGAGCTATCTACCGAACTTGGAAAGCGTACAACAAAGGAAAAAAGAAGAATGCAGCAACAATTGGTGCACATTATACTTCAGGACACGAGGAGCGCCAGAACAGAGACACATGGTATTAGCAAACCGAAACTGTGTAAATAGGCCTAGATTCTGTAGTTAATACCGTTTTGACTCGATTTGTCTTTTTTTTTGCTGAGAGCTTCTCAGATGTCCAAATGATTTGAAATTTGGAGCGGGCCTCACGCATCAAATTTTCTACCGTCCAACTTTTTTTTGGAATTTTTTGAATTCTTCTAGTATTTGTTTTGATTTTTTTTGTCAGCGTGGGTGCAGATAAGCTCGGGTGCAGAAATGGATTTTCGATGTTGAGTACAGTGCATCGGTGCCCAGGCTCATCTGCATCGGTGCCCAGGCTCATGTCCTGAAGTATAATGAATTCAAAAAAATCAAAACAAATACAACATGGAGTATTCTGTAGTAAATAGGCCTAGATTTTGTAGGCTGTACACAACGATGTTGGAGCAGACATGATGTATAGAAAAGAAAACTCTGAGGAACCATCAGCCGGGCTTTGGAGGAAGAACACATGATGGTATATAGGGGTGGGCATATTAACCGAGAACCGATGTACCAAACCGAAATAACCGGGACCGAGACCGAATGAACCAAAACCGAAAATTACAGTTCCTATTTCGGTCACTAATTCTGCAGAACTGAAATTTATTCAGCAAATTCGGTTTTTACACTTAGTTAACCGAAAAAGCCTAAAAAACCGAAAATGAATTTTTTTTGAGGCAACATCACGAAGCTTTTATTAAGTAAAACCGAAAATAGTTTTTTTTTTGAGACAACAAAAAACCGAAAATAAATAACACGCCTCGCTCCTCCCAGTATTTCCAACCCTGCCGAACTGGCTTAGCAGGCCCAACGTATCGCTAGGCCTCTAATCACTTCGATGTCTCAGTTTGTTCTCACGTACGCGCTTGTTAAGGCCCAAACTTGTACTAGTAGTCGGCCCATACAAACACAACAGCAGCTTTTGGTTTAGTACCACCTCGACTGGCTATTGAGAAAGGAAGCGCACGCAACACTATAAAGGCAGCAGCTTGCCATCCATTTCCTTTGGACGAGCGGCATATCACGCTAAAAAGGAAAATTAGTTTATGTACGCGTGAACTTTGGTTTTGCTCGGTCAAAACAAATGACCGAACCGGATTATCGGTTCCAAAAAATATCGGTTACTAATGGTAGTTAGCGAGATCGTGAGGTGATTAGAAGTATTTGGCAGGAGCTCCTGTTGGACCCTCTTTGCGTCCAACAGCACGCAGACGCACAGAGGACCCGCGGCTGGGCCGGTCCACTAACAATGAATGAAAGGAAAGTGCGACGTAAAAATGGCAGAAAAAAGCGAGACGGTGCCAGGAATCGAACAACCGACTTAAGGCCATTTTTTTTGCTAGCTTTTTTGGGTTTTCAGAATAAGCTGCCCCCCTACCCAGCTTATTCTAGAAGCCCAACCAATTTTTTTTAAAAGCCTACTAGTCAAGTCTTAACTATTAGGCTTCTAAAAACTAAGTTTGATTGAGCTTCTAGAATAAGCTAGGTAGGAGGCAGCTTATTGCAGCTTACTCTGGAAGCCACCAAAAGAACTGGCCCTTACGGGTCCACAACCTATCCCAGTAGTCACTCGAGCCGTCTGCTACTTTCAATTTAATGGAAACGTTATGTGTTTAAGTTCTCACCTAAGCGCCACATTTAAAATAATCTTTAAACATTATTGAATGTTTCTTGAAAATTTTGAAAATAAAATTTAAATGCCAAATATTCTTTCGGAAACCATATTCTTCTCCAATCTGAGTTTTGCTCAAGTCTGGAATAAACTCAAGGACATATTTAAAAAAATTATGACCGTCTGTCGGGATGGTTTGTGGATTCCGAACAGCTATGAGCAATGAACCTAGGAAGATAGTAATTACGACCCAAGAAGTGATGAGTATTTGGGCATGAATTTGAAAACCTCCTATTTGCCAATAGAACTGTTGGCCTACTTCTACACCCAATATATCCTATAACCCCTTGAGTGTTTTAATGGAACAAGGTATAATATTCATATTATCCTATGATAAAAATTGAACTTCAAGAAGGAAAAAAAAGCTCCGCTGATTTGACTCCGCAAGAATAATTTTTTGGAATTCCAAACCTTTTTTATTCCGCATTTTTTTGAAATTTGAATAAATTTTAATATGTGAACAATTATGGAAACAATTTTTAAAACTCCAAACGAAATTAGGAAACACAGACATTTTTTTGAAAACCGCAAAGTTTTTTTTATGCACAAGCATCTTTTGAATCTGTGAACATTTTCTAAAGAATGATAATTTTTTTGCAAAGATGAACAATCTTTGAAATATTGGAACACATTATGTAATTCTAAACAAATTTTGAAACATTGAGAACAAAAATAAAAATTGCGAACAATTTTTGAACCCCATACATTTGAAAACTCGAACAAGCTGAACTAAATTTGAAAAAATGAGAACAAAAATTAACATTGCGGACAAATTTTCAGAGTAAAAATTAACATTCCAAACAATTTTTGAAAACATGGAAAATTAAAAAAAACAAAATTTGGAAATTAGAACATATTTTGAAATTTCCGAAAAATTCTGAATCTTTAAACAAATTTTAAAATGTGAACATTTTTTGAAACTTTCATAATTTTTGAATTTTGAACATTGTTTAACAAAAAATTTGCAAACAGAAACATTTACAGTCATTTTGACCAAATTTTTGAAAAATGCAATCATTTTTTAAACTTCTGAACACTTTTTGAAAAAGGAAAATAAAGTTGAAAAAAGAAAGAGATAAATAAAAAGAAGCAGAAAAAACGAAAAAGAAAAACAGGAAAAAGAAAAGAAAAGATTTTTTTTGATAGAAAGCCGAACCAGAAAATAAACATGTAAGAGTAGTGATGGTAGCTAGCTTGTATAGATCTCTCTCTCTCTCTCTCTCACGAGTAGCAATACAGAGTAGCGATTACAGAGGAATTACACGATGGAGGAGAAGAACAGAGGAAGCTTGCAACGAGGGGAAAGAAGAAGGTAGGAGAAAGGAGCCGCCGCCGGTTCGTCCGTGATCCACTGGATGCCCTCCTTCATCGCCTCCTCTTGCGTATTTGTAGCCTGGAGGTTCTCAAGCGGGCCAGCCCATGAGCTGGATGGGGCAAGCCCATATAGGTAAGGAGGGCTCCTAACATCCCCCCTCAATGAGATGCGGCTTGACCCCAAGCCGCCTCCGCCGACAACCACCCGGGTCCCATTGCACTCGATGTTGCTTGGCATGGTCGAAGTCACAGTGGTAGCTGTAGTTGATGTAGACTTCAACGCCGTAGAGGTAGTAGTGGTGGCCAACGAAGGCTTGCCGACGGGAGGTGTCGAGGTAGTTGTTATGGCCACCTGGGTCTTGATCACCGTAGTAAGTGTAGTAGATGCAGCAAACATGCCCAGCATGAGCTCCGTCGCCCCTCCCTCCTTGAGTAACTTCTTTATAGCAATTAGGATGCAGCAGTCCCCATGCATAACAATCCAAGGGGATACAGTAGTCGCCATTCTGGCCTCTTCCAACTTCATCTGGCCATTTGCTTAAAGAGCATTGTAGTTTCCACTCACACTTGCACTGATCACCATCGGCCTGTATAATTGCACAGATGGGAACCTCACAGTGATGCCCTGAAGCATCTTCAAGTATAGCGGGGATAGACATTCTCGCTGAACAAGAGTCCACAATTCCCATGAGGGTTCTCCTGATACAAGTGTCAGGAATGCAGTAGTACCAAGCTTCATGTGCATAAACATCGGTGGATAGAAACTTCACTGGCCAAAAATGAGAACCTGATTGTTGTACTTGAATAAGTGCCAATAATTTTAGGTAGGGGGTCTCTGAATTCTCCCATGGTTTGTAGTGCCTGAGTTCCAATCCCGTGCAAATAATTCCCTTCAACTCTGCCCAACTGGAACTTGCATGTGTTTTAGTATCAGTTGGCCCATGTTTCGTTTCATTGCATCTCGAGTTGAACCATGCACCAGCCCTTATAATTGTTGAGATACCCAATACCAAGCGCTGTACCGAATCAATTGTATGCGCAGTATAATTACACAGATTATTCTGACTGGCGTCTGACATTCCCAAATATGCAAGGTGGGGCTGCCGATTCAATTAGAACAAGAACGCCCAGTCCTCAGGAGCTTGCCTCAACGGAACTTGCGCATAATATTCAGGCAACCAAATGTGCTTCTCCATCAGATAAGTGCTAGCAAACAAGGTTTCAAGGGAGGGATCATCTCCGAACTGAACTGCTCTATAGACGCAGGAAAATGATGGCCAGGGTAGCTTAAGCTGCACATTCCCTTGAGCGCGTACGACATAAGATGAAACGGAAGGCCTCCATGCATATGACTGGTGATTTGTACAGAAGCCCGGCCAGGGATGTACTAGGATAGTACACGAAGGTTTTTCCCCTTGTAATTGTTCTATGGATAGTTCTAACACACTCTCCATGCCACTGCCATTGTTCAGCTGCCGAGTGATAGGCCTGATAGGTGCACCGGCTGTACTGAAAGCCATTTGAGATGTGTCACGGACAGAGAAAAGAACATATTGTGCTGAGCAGCATGCCCAGAAGCTATCATAATGTGCAAAAATGCCCACTGAATCCCACTGGCAAGCAGCCAAAATGGCACAAGGGAACCAACAATACGGGCGTTGTAATAGTTGTGGCAGGCAGTTTAACCATAGAGACAAAATCGTATTTGATAGTAGCTCATAACACATTTGGATAAGTACCTCTCCTTCACTTCCATGAACCCAAAACCACTCAAACGTAACAACTGAACGCCATTGATTGCAATGCCAAGATGTACTAGTTGTCCATGAATTCAGATATGCAGCAAGATCATTGGATAGTTCTAACCACACTTGTATTGCTCGGCAATTCCAAGAACAAGATGGCACTGGTCGCTTCAGTTTAGCATTTTTTGGACTGAACCCAAACCTAGGCTGTACATCTTGAGCATGAAATCCAAAGAGGATTGCACACAGAAGATAACGCAGCAAACTGTGAGTTTCCTTATGCATTTTCTCAGTAGACTGAACCATGCATCAACACTTGAACTTGCAGAGATATCCACATTGAGAAATTCCAATTCATTCGATGCTTTAGCATCAGGTGGTGCCCGATCCGGTGGACGCCTAGATTGCAACTGTGCGACTGACAAGCAACTGGAATGCTCTTCCACGGAAATCACCTCATAACAAGAAAACGGAGGGAAAACCATATCTCTGTATAGCCTCCTACCGAGTTCAAAACTGAATTCATGCGGATGACAATGTATACATGTACATGGCTCCTCCTGATACCTTGTATCTGAATGAAACTTGAAAGACGGCCATGGCTTGGGCCTGAACAGGTGTCTGATGTATTTGGTCCTCACTCGCACAAGTGGTGGCCATGGTTGCTGCCCGATTCCCTACTGTATCGGAGGCAGGCACAAGGTTTTGCTCATGTCCACAAGATGAACAAGCTTTAGCCATTCGCCATCTTGGAGTAGACCATCTGTCGAACACATGGTCAGCACCGGCGGAGCAGGGTCGCTGCGGATGATGAGGGCGACGTTGTGGTCCGCCTTGCTCGTCACGGAAGAAACGGCCTCGGCACAAGAGGGAGTGTTGGTGCTGATGGAGGCCGTTGCCTGCACCGGAGTGAGCTGCTCATCTGCTTGGTGGATCGGGTCGACCGTGGGCTCGAGGTGGACGGCGGTAGCGGCGTCATGGACCTCGTCGACGCTGTCGGTTGTGTCAACCTGGGTCGAGCACTCCATCAAACAGGTGACGGTCACCATTGTGATGCACACCGGGGCTGCATCATGGGCGACTGTGAGAATCTCCTGGGCCTTGGTGGTGGAGCCGGAGACGTCCGGGACGGGCGCCGACGCGTTGGTTGTGCTCTCCGGCGAAGTGGTCGCTTATGGTGGGTTGTGGACGACGGCGGGTGAACTGGTGGCCCAACTGACGTCAAGGGCGTTCAGTTTATAGGCAAGGGACCTGGCGGCATTGGTGAGGCATCGAGCTTGGCGCCGAGCCGCTCGAGATACTCCTGGAGGAACGGATCCATGGTTGATTCCGTCGGATGGTGGTGGTGAGAAAAAATTAGGGGAAGAATTTGGGGAAGGGTAGTGCCTGGCTCTGTATACCAGATGTAAGAGTAGTGATGGTAGCTAGCTTGTATAGATCGATCTCTCTCATGAGTAGCAATACATAGTAGCGATTACAGAGGAATTACACGATGGAGGAGAAGAACAGAGGAAGCTTGCAACGAGGGGAAAGAAGAAGGTAGGAGAAAGGAGCAGCCGCCAGTTCATCCGTGATCCACTGGATGCCCTCCTTAGTCGCCTCCTCTTGCGTATTTGTAGCCTGGGGGTTCTCAAGCGGGCCAGGCCCATGAGCTGGATGGGGCAAGCCCATATATGTAAGGAGGGCTCCTAACAAAACAAAACAGGAAAACCCCGGTTCAGGGAAACTTCTAGAAGATTCACAAAACCGGTTGGACGCACTGTGTAATCTGGAAGTGGGCCGGCTGTAGGTCGCGTCGCTGCTCTATGCGATTGCCCGACAGTTCGCCGCAGCGAGCGGTGAATAGGGTTTTCCAATTCCGCGGGTGGCAAATCGTGGAGGAAACGACCGCAGTGCCCGCGGGTGGGCAGGGCCAGTTCACGGAGGCGCTGCTTCAGTTTTTTCGTTCATTTATTTTTTCTTTTCGGTTTTTCTTTTTTGGTTCTTTTTTTCTTTTTTTCTTATTCTTTTCTGTTTCTATTAATATTTCTATTCTTTTACGTTTTCCTTTGGATGTTTTTTCTTTTAACTGTTTATTTTTCTCTGTATTATACAAAGTTCATTGCGTGTTACCAAAATGTTCATTGTATATTTGGGAAATTATCACGGTATATTACAAAATGTTCATCATGCATTATAAAATGTTCATCATATATTAGAAATTATAAAATGAATATAAAGTATTCCCTATGTTTTTGAAATTTGTTTTTTGATATATTACACAAATGTTCAATGTGTATTCGAAAATTGTTTAAAGTGTATTACAAAATGTTCAATGCATATTCAAAAAATTTCAACAGATATATCTATATTTTCCCCCAAATTTTCATCGTATATTAAAAAAATTCATTGTGTAAAATTTAAAATGTTCATTGGATCAAAGTATATTACAAAATGTTCAAGATTAATTCAAAGTAACCTAAAAAGATTATCTCGAAGTAAAATGGAGGGCGACTTGCTTTGGAATTGCATGATATAATCTAGATTGAAACTTGAAAGGGGCAGCTAAGCTTTCTTCTGATGAAATTATTGATATATTTTATCTTATTAGCAACTATAGAGTTTTTTTAACTAATACAAATGTTGCATGTTTCTACAGTGCGAAAATGACACAATAATACAACATTATGATAGTTTGCCTAAAAAATCTTACCAAATAGGCTCGACCCGCTATGTCCAAATCCTGGCTCCGCCCCAGACCCATCACACACTACTAGGAAAAACGCTACCAATAGTGTAGGTTTTTTTACATACCAGTAGTGTGGGTTCCCGCGCTTCTACTAAGGCGCTACTGCTAAATTTTAGTAGTAGTGCATTTTTTACCCCTCGCTATAGCTAAAATGTTAGTAGTAGCGCGGTGCCACCCACGCGACCACTATTCCGCACCTACGCTACTACTAAGTACTAGTAGCGCTCCATTTTCCACCTACGCTACTACTATCCTATGTACTAGTAGCGCTCCATCCCCTCCCCCATGCTATAACTAACTAATTAGAAGTAAAAAAATAGAAGTAAGATGCAATATTGATGGATGGAAGTCAAGACACATCCAGTGCAAAATCAACTAAGGTCACAGAACCATTTCAGCACTTGCAGCGTTCATGGGTTCAACATTGAACATCTCAACTCGAAGAGAGATCACGAGATCCCATTTAACATCAGACACAAACAACCAGACCACTTCTCTAGATGTATCTGCCAAGGCTCGGAGTTCAAACGCTGGTGGACCCGAACCCTCCCTCCCATCGGACAGTGGCGTCGAGGTACTCCACCTCAGTGACCTCCGGCGTCACAATCACCTAGACGATCATCTGCCCGACACAATCTCTGGGCTTCACGGTGAAGTCCGCCTCCGATTGTTTGAAGAGAACGACACCCACCGGGTTGTGGTAGTCTACGTCAATCACCTTTGCGCCCATGTCGGGAAAGTAAAAACTTATTAGTTCGTGTCCTCGTTCAAATCCAGTAGGGTATTTTCTTTCTTTTTACCACATGCACATGAATCAATAGTGACAATCAGAGGCTGGTCCATACTTGTTGCACGAGACGTGAAGAAGGCCGAGTCCCCTCCTTATTGAATCCAAGGAGGACACTGCCTCGAGACATGAAGAAGGCCAGCTCCCCTCCTTCTGCAAATAGCTCAGATGCATGAAGTTGTTGAAGGAAATATGCCCTAGAGGCAATAATAAAGTTATTATTTATTTCCATATATCATGATAAATGTTTATTATTCATGCTAGAATTGTATTAACCGGGAACATAATACATGTGTGAGTACATAGACAAACAGAGTGTCACTAGTATGCCTCTACTTGACTAGCTCGTTAATCGAAGATGGTTATGTTTCCTAACCATGAACAAAAGAGTTGTTATTTTATTAACGGGATCACATCATTAGAAGAATGATGTGATTGACATGACCCATTCCATTAGCTTAGCACCCAATCATTTAGTATGTTGCTATTGCTTTCTTCATGACTTATACATGTTCCTATGACTATGAGATTATGCAACTCCCGTTTGTCGGAGGAACACTTTGTGTGCTACCAAACGTCACAACGTAACTGGGTGATTGTAAAGGAGCTCTACAGGTGTCTCCAAAGGTACATGTTGGGTTGGCGTATTTCGAGATTAGGATTTGTCACTCCGATTGTCAGAGAGGTATCTCTGGGCCCTCTCGGTAATGCACATCACATAAGCCTTGCAAGCATTGCAACTAATGAGTTAGTTGCAAGATGATGTATTACAAAACGAGTAAAGAGACTTGCCGGTAACGAGATTGAACTAGGTATTGAGATACCGACGATCGAATCTCGAGCAAGTAACATACCGATGACAAAGGGAACAACGTATGTTGTTATGCGGTCTGACCGATAAAGATCTTCGTAGAATATGTAGGAGCCAATATGAGCATCCAGGTTCCGCTATTGGTTATTGACCGGAGACATGTCTCGGTCATGTCTACATTGTTCTCGAACCCGTAGGGTCCGCACGCTTAAGGTTTCGATGACAGTTATATTATGAGTTTATGAGTTTTGATGTACCTAAGGAGTTCGGAGTCCCGGATGAGATCGGGAACATGACGAGGAGTCTCGAAATGGTCGAGACATAAAGATCGATATATTGGACGACTATATTCGGACATCGGAAAGGTTCCGAGTGATTCGGGTATTTTCGGAGGTACAGGGAAGTTACGGGAATACGAGGAAGAAGCAATGGGCCTTAATGGGCCTTAGTGGAAAGGACCAGGAGGTGGCGCACGCCCCTCCCAAGCCTAGTCCGAATTGGACAAGGGGTTTGGGGCGCGGCCCCTCTCTCTCTTCCTTCCCCTCCCCCCCCCCTTTTCCCCCTTCTCCTAGTTGGACTAGGAAAGGTGGAAACCTACTCCAACTAGGAGTAGGAATCCTACTCCTCCTTGGCGCGCCCACAAGGGCCGACTGGCCTCCCCCTTGCTCCTTTATATACGGGGGCAGGGGGCACCCCATAGACACACAAGTTGATCCACGTGATCATATTCTTAGCCGTGTGCGGTGCCCCCTTCCACCATAATCCTCGATAATATCGTAGCGGTGCTTAGGCGAAGCCCTGCGACGGTAGTACATCAAGATCGTCACCACGCCGTCGTGCTGACGGAACTCTACCCCAACACTTTCCTGGATCGGAGTCCGAGGATCGTCATCGAGCTGAACGTGTACTAAAACTCGGAGGTGCCGTAGTTTCGGTGCTTGATCGGTCGGGCCGTGAAGACGTACGACTACATCAACCGTGTTGTGCTAACGCTTCTGCTGTCGGTCTACAAGGGTACGTAGATCACACTCTCCCCTCTCGTTGGTATGCATCACCATGATCTTGCATGTGCGTATGATTTTTTTTAAAATTACTACGTTCCCCAACAGTGGTATCAGAGCCTAGGTTTTATGTGTTGATGTTATATGCACGAGTAGAACACAAGTGAGTTGTGGGCGATATAAGTCATACTGCTTACCAGCATGTCATACTTTGGTTCGGCGGTATTGTTGGACGAAGCGGCCCGGACCGACATTACGCGTACGCTTACGCGAGACCGGTTCTCCCGACGTGCTTTGCACAAAGGTGGCTAGCGGGTGACAGTTTCTCCAACTTTAGTTGAACCGAGTGTGGCTACGCCCGGTCCTTGCGAAGGTTAAAACAGCACCAACTTGACAAACTATCGTTGTAGTTTTGATGCGTAGGTAAGATTGGTTCTTACTTAAGCCCGTAGCAGCCACGTAAAACTTGCAACAACAAAGTAGAGGACGTCTAACTTGTTTTTGCAGGGCATGTTGTGATGTGATATGGTCAAGACATGATGCTAAATTTTATTGTATGAGATGATCATATTTTGTAACCAAGTTATCGGCAACTGGCAGGAGCCATATGGTTGTCGCTCTATTGTATGGAATGCAATTGCGCTGTAATGCTTTACTTTATCACTAAGCAGTAGCGATAGTCGTGGAAGCATAAGAGTGGCGAGACGACAACAATGCTACGATGGTGATCAAGGTGTCGCGCCGGTGACGATGGTGATCACGACGGTGCTTCGAAGATGGAGATCACAAGCACAAGATGATGATGGCCATATCATATCACTTATATTGATTGCATGTGATGTTTATCTTTTATGCATCTTATCTTGCTTTGATTGACGGTAGCATTTTAAGATGATCTCTCACTAATTATCAAGAAGTGTTCTCCCTGAGTATGCACCGTTGCGAAAGTTCTTCGTGCTGAGACACCACGTGATGATCGGGTATGATAGGCTCTACGTTCAAATACAACGGGTGCAAAACAGTTGCACACGCAGAATACTCAGGTTATACTTGACGAGCCAAGCATATACAGATATGGCCTCGGAACACGGAGACCAAAAGGTCGAGCGTGAATCATATAGTAGATATGATCAACACAGTGATGTTCACCAATGAAATTGCTCCATCTCACGTGATGATCGGACATGGTTTAGTTTATTTGGATCACGTGATCACTTAGAGGATTAGAGGGATGTCTATCTAAGTGGGAGTTCTTAAGTAATATGATTAATTGAACTTAAATTTATCATGAACTTAGTCCTGGTAGTATTTTGCAAATTATGTTGTAGATCAATAGCTCGTGTTGTTGCTTCCCTGTGTTTATTTTGATATGTTCCTAGAGAAAATTGTGTTGAAAGATGTTAGTAGGAATGATGCGGATTGGATCCGTGATCTGAGGTTTATCCTCATTGCTGCACAGAAGAATTATGTCCTTGATGCACCGCTAGGTGACAGACCTATTGCAGGAGCAGATGCAGACGTTATGAACTTTTGGCGAGCTCAATATGATGACTACTTGATAGTTTAGTGCACCATGCTTAATGGCTTAGAATCAGGACTTCAAAGACGTTTTGAATGTCATGGACCATATGAGATGTTCCAGGAGTTGAAGTTAATATTTCAAGCAAATCCCCGAGTTGAGAGATATGAAGTCTCCAACAAGTTCTATAGCTAAAAGATGGAGGAGAATCGCTCAACTAGTGAGCATGTGCTCAGATTGTCTGGGTACTACAATCGCTTGAATCAAGTGGGAGTTAATCTTCCAGATAAGATAGTGATTGACAGAATTCTCTAGTCACCATCACCAAGTTAGTAGAACTTCGTGATGAACTATAATATGCAAGGGATAACGGAAATGATTCCCAAGCTCTTCGTAATGCTGAAATTGAGGAAGGTAGAAATCGAGAAAAACATCAAGTGTTGATGGTAGACAAGACCACTAGTTTCAAGAAAAGGGCAGAGGGAAGAAGGGGAACTTCAAGAAGAACAGCAAGCAAGTTGCTGCTCAAGTGAAGAAGCCCAAGTCTGGTCCTAAGCCTAAGCCTAAGTGCTTCTACTACAAATGGACTGGTCACTGGGTGCGGAACTACCCCAAGTGATTGGCGGATATGAAGGATGGCAAAGTGAACATAAGTATATTTGATATACATGTTATTGATGTGTACTTTACTAGTGTTTATAGCAACCTCTCAGTATTTGATACTAGTTCAGTTGCTAAGATTAGTAACTCGAAACGGGAGTTGCAGAATAAACAGAGACTAGTTAAGGGTGAAGTGACGATGTGTGTTGGAAGTGGTTCCAAAATTGATATGATCATCATCGCACACTCCCTATACTTTGGGATTAGTGTTGAACCTAAATAAGTGTTATTTGGTGTTAGCGTTGAGCATGAATATGATTTGATCATGTTTATTGCAATACGGTTATTCATTTAAGTAAGAGAATAAATTGTTGTTCTGTTTACATGAATAAAACCTTATATGGTTACACACCCAATGAAAATAGTTCGTTGGATCTCGATCGTAGTGATACACATAATCATAATATTGAAACCAAAAGATGCAAAGTTAATAATGATAGTGCAACTTATTTGTGGCACTACCATTTAGGTCATATTGGTGTAAAGCGCATGAAGAAACTCCATGCTGATGGGCTTTTGGAATCACTTGATTATGAATCAGTTGATGCTTGTGAACCATGCCTCATGGGCAAGATGACTAAGACTCTGTTCTTCGGAACAATGGAGCGAGCAACAGATTTGTTGGAAATCATACATACTGATGTATGTGGTCCGATGAATATTGAGGCTCGCGACAAGTATCATTATTTTCTGATCTTCACAGATGATTTGAGCATGTATGAGTATATCTACTTGATGAAACATAAGTCTGAAACATTTGAAAAGTTCAAAGAATTTCAGAGTGAAGTGAAAAATCATCGTAATAAGAAAATAAAGTTTCTACGATCTGATCGTAGAGAAGAGTATTTGAGTTACGAGTTTGGCCTTCAGTTAAAAACAATGTGAAATAGTTTCACTACTCACGCCACCTGGAACACCACAATGTAATGGTGTGTCCGAACGTCATAACCGTACTTCATTAGATATGGTGCGATCTATGATGTCTCTTACCGACAGCTGCATTCACGTTAAATAGGGCACCATCTAAATCCGTTGAAATGACACCATATGAACTATGGTTTGGCAGGAAACCTGAGCTGTCGTTTCTTAAAGTTTGAGGTTGCAATGCTTATGTGAAAAAGTTTCAACCTGATAAGCTCAAACCCAAATCGAAGAAGTGCGTCTTCATAGGATACTTCTATCACAGATCCGAAGACAAGATATTCCTTGCTTTGAATGGATCCTTTCTAGAGAAGGAATTTCTCTCGAAAGAAGTGAGTGGGAGGAAAGTAGAACTTGATGAGGTAGTTGTACCTGCTCCCTTATTGGAAAGTAGTTCATCACAGAAATCTGTTCCTGTGACTACTAGACCGATTAGTGAGGAAGCTAATGATGATGATCATGTAACTTCAGATCAAGTTACAACCGAACCTCGTAGGAAAAAACAAAGTGAGATCCGCACCAGAGTGGTACGGTAATCCAGTTCTGGAGGTCATGTTACTTGACCATGACGAGCCTACGAACTATGAGGAAGCGATGATGAGCCCAGATTCCGCGAAATGGCTTGAGGCCATGAAATCTGAGATAAGATCCATGTATGAGAACAAAGTATGGACTTTGATTGACTTGCCCAATGATCGGCGAGCCATTGAGATTAAATGGATCTTCAAGAGGAAGACGGACGTTGATAGTAGAGTTACTATCTACAAAGCTAGAATTCTCGCAAAAGGTTTTCGACAAGTTCAAGGTGTTGACTACGATGAGAGTTTCTTACTCGTATCTATGCTTAAGTCTGTCCGAATCATGTTAGCAATTGCCGCATTTTATGAAATCCGGCAAATGAATAAACAAAACTGCATTCCTTAATGGATTTATTAAAGAAGAGTTGTATATGATACAACCAGAAGGTTTTGTCAATCCTAAAGGTGCTAACAAAATGTGCAAGCTCCAGCGATCCATCTATGGACTGGTGCAAGCATCTCGAAGTTGGAATATGCGCTTTGATGAGATGATCAAAGCATATAGTTTTATACACACTTGCGGTGAAGCCTGTATTTACAAGAAAGTGAGTGGGAGCACTACAACATTTCTGATAAGTATATGTGAATGACATATTGTTGATCGGAAATAATGTAGAATTATTCTGCAAAGCATAAAGGAGTGTTTAAAAGGATTTTTTCAAAGAAAACCTCGGTGAAGCTGCTTACATATTGAGCATCAAGATTTATAGAGATAGATTAAGATGCTTGATAAGTTTTTTTCAATAAGTACATACCTTGACAAGATTTTGAAGTAGTTCAAAATGGAACAGTCAAAGAAAGAATTCTTGCCTGTGTTACAAGGTGTGAAATTGAGTAAGGCTCAAAACGCAACCACGGCAGAAAATAGAATGAGAATGAAAGTCATTCCCTATGCCTCAGCCATAGGTTCTATAAAGTATGCCATGCTGTGTACCGGATCTATTGTATACCCGACACTGTGTTAAGCAAGGGTACAATAGTGATCTAAGAGTAGATCATAGGACAGCGGTCAAAATTATCCTTAGTGGAATAAGGAAATATTTCTCAATTATGGAGATGAAAAAAATGGTTCGTCGTAAAAAGTTACGTCGATGCAAGTTTTGACACAGATCTGGATGACTCTAAGTCTCGATCTAGATACATATTGAAAGTGGGAGCAATTAGCTAGAGTAGCTCCGTGCAGAGCATTGTAGACATAGAATTCGCAAAATACTTACAGATCTGTATGTGACAGACCCGTTGACTAAAATTATCTCACAAGCAAAACATGATCACACCTTAGTACTCTTTGGGTGTTAATCACATAAACGATGTGAACTAGATTACTGACTCTAGTAAACCCTTTGGGTATAGGTCACATGACAATGTGAACTATGGGTGTTAATCACATGGTGATGTGAACTATTAGTGTTGAATCACATGGCGATGTGAACTAGATTATTGACTCTAGTGCAAGTGGGAGACTGAAGGAAATATGCCCTAGAGGCAATAATAAAGTTATTATTTATTTCCTTATATCATGATAAATGTTTATTATTCATGCTAGAATTGTATTAACCGGAAACATAATACATGTGTGAATACATAGACAAATAGAGTGTCACTAGTATGCCTCTACTTGACTAGCTCATTAATCGAAGATGGTTATGTTTCCTAACCATGAACAAAAGAGTTGTTATTTGATTAACGGGATCACATCATTAGAAGAGTGATGTGATTGACATGACCCATTCCATTAGCTTAGCACCCAATCGTTTAGTATGTTGCTATTGCTTTCTTCATGACTTATACATATTCCTATGACTATGAGATTATGCAACTCCCGTTTGTCGGAGGAACACTTTGTGTGCTACCAAACGTCACAACGTAACTGGGTGATTATAAAGGAGCTCTACAGGTGTCTCCAAAGGTACATGTTGGGTTGGCGTATTTCGAGATTAGGATTTGCCACTCCGATTGTCGGAGAGGTATCTTTGGGCCCTCTCGGTAATGCACATCACATAAGCCTTGCAAGCATTGCAAGTAATGAGTTAGTTGCGAGATGATGTATTACGAAACGAGTAAAGAGACTTGCCGGTAATGAGATTGAACTAGGTATTGAGATACCGACGATCGAATCTCGGGCAAGTAACATACCGATGACAAAGGGAACAACATATGTTGTTATGCGGTCTGACTGATAAAGATCTTCGTAGAATATGTAGGAGCCAATATGAGCATCCAGGTTCCGCTATTGGTTATTGACCAGAGACATGTCTCGGTCATGGCTACATTGTTCTTGAACCCGTAGGGTCCACACGCTTAAGGTTTCGATGATAGTTATATTATGAGTTTATGAGTTTTGATGTACCGAAGGAGTTCGGAGTCCCGGATGAGATCGGGTACATGACGAGGAGTCTCGAAATGGTCGAGACGTAAAGATCGATATATTGGACAACTATATTCGGACATCGGAAAGGTTCCGAGTGATTCAGGTATTTTCGGAGGTACCGGAAAGTTACGGGAATACGAGGAAGAAGCAATGGGCCTTAGTGGAAAGGACCAGGAGGTGGCGCGTGCCCCTCCCAAGCCCAGTCCGAATTGGACAAGGGGTTTGGGGCGCGGCCCCTCTCTCCCTTCCTTCCCCTCTTCCCCCCTTTTCCCCCCTTCTCCTAGTTGGACTAGGAAAGGTGGAAACCTACTCCAACTAGGAGTAGGAATCCTACTCCTCCTTGGCGCGCCCACAAGGGCCGGCCAGCCTCCCCCTTGCTCCTTTATATACGGGGCAGGGGGCACCCCATAGACACACAAGTTGATCCACATGATCATATTCTTATCCGTGTGCGGTGCCCCTTCCACCATAATCCTCGATAATATCGTAGCGGTGCTTAGGCGAAGCCCTGCGACAGTAGTACATCAAGATCGTCACCACGCCGTCGTGCTGACGGAACTCTACCCCGACACTTTGCTGGATCGGAGTCCGGGGATCGTCATCGAGCTGAATGTGTGCTAAAACTCGGAGGTGCCGTAGTTTCGGTGCTTGATCGGTCGGGCCGTGAAGACGTACGACTACATCAACCGCGTTGTGCTAACGCTTCCGCTGTCGGTCTACAAGGGTACGTAGATCACACTCTCCCCTCTCGTTGGTATGCATCACCATGATCTTGTGTGTGCGTAGGAAAATTTTGAAATTACTACGTTCCCCAACAGTTGTAAGGAATCTGAATATGAACTCATTGTAATGTATAATAACAAGAAAAAAACCATGAATCCTAAAAAAGATCATTTTATGAGTCAGGTTGACAATTTTGAGACACGGGAAAGGATAATGTTGGTAACAGTCTTCATTAACAAGATTAATGGGCTGAGATTTCTCAAATGACATTTGCTTCACCAACAATGATTAGCAGTAGCATCAGCATACCTCTAATTCAGCATAGGAGTTGTAAGCAAGGGAAAACTAGTCTACTATTTTAAAACTAAAATGAGCATCCTAATGGTGTATGCATAGCATAGTACTAATGTCCATGTGATGTATTTTCAATCTAGTTTATATTCTGTTAGTTTTGGCCTGTAGGTTAGCGTTATCATGTCAGGTGAATAAGTTGTCTTCACATGCCAAATTGAGCAAGGTTGGGATGGGGTGCAAATGCAACGAAACCAGTAAAAAGTAGGAACTTGATAAATAGGATTCTTCCTTCAGTAATATCTAATGAATGGGTGTGACCTGCCTTATATCCTGATAGAAACTAATGCATCATATGATAAGATTAAAAAACTGAAATATTACATCCGAAAAGACTGGATGGTTATACTCTATCTCCATAATTTGTATAGTAATAAAATCTTCAGAATTTGCCTTAAATGACAGAATTGTCATATGAGAAGTACAAGCATCATAATGTTGATCAAGCTTGCTTATGCTACTGTGTGGATAAACATATATGTACCCATCCCTAAGCTTACAAAGAAGAGTATATATGTAACCATAAAAGAGTATAAAACTGCTATGGTACTACATACCGATGTGTTGCACAATTAGCTATAAGGAAGGGAAAGTGGCACTCCTGGGGATGACTATGGTGGTACAGTTTCTACTTTAAAATTAATTACATTATTTGCTCAGTTTTTTGGGAAAATCAGTGATGCCACACAAGCAACTCAAAACCGACAGGGTTCCCAAAAGGTACGTGAGATATTTACTTCAACTCCAATAGGAGGTATATCTATTTCAAATCCAAACATAGATTACAGGTAAGAATACCGCACTGTAAACAGAGATCAATGATATCAATGAATCCCACACATAATTTGTTTATCTCCAGTAGGAAATGTTAGCAGCACATCCAGAACATTATTAAGTAGTAACATTACAAACATGTTTGGAGTAGCTACTAGCTGCAGTGAGTATGACCCTGAGTGACAGAACAAAAAATTTCCTGGATACTAGATGTGTATTTGCAGATGGTGCAGGTCATGAACCAAAATTACAACCAATTGTTGTACTTGAATTAACTATCTGCAAGCTCTGAAAATTATACCCAAATGGTTAGGACTTTTTGTTTCAGAAACAAATTGTGATGTATGTACAACAAGGAAAAAAATCAACGATTATGAGGAATCATAAATTATTACATGGTTTGAGAATGATTATGTGAAGTAGCACACGAATTTCCAAAAATTCTATAATCGGGAGGCAAAATTCTACTACCTGTATGTCTACTACGAACCAGATTGAGGATTGAAGGTATGAAACTGTTCAGTTTAGAAGTATTCAACAAAGATACTTCAATCACAGAGCTTAATATCTACTAGCTTAAATTCAAATGCTCACTCAAGATTGTGATATCATTTTGGTATTTAAGTGAAATAACATAGTTTAGTGCTATTGAGCTTAAGTCTGTATCTTTCGGCACGACGATGGACTAACAACTACTCCTATATATAAAGCTTGGCAATGAACCAACTGTTGGAAATATGCCCTAGAGGCAATAATAAAAGCATTATTATTATATTTCCTTGTTCATGATAATTGTCTTTATTCATGCTATAATTGTGTTATCTGGAAATCGTAATACATGTGTGAATAACAGACACCAACATGTCCCTAGTGAGCCTCTAGTTGACTAGCTCGTTGATCAACAGATAGTCATGGTTTCCTGACTATGGACACTGGATGTCATTGATAACGAGATCACATCATTGGGAGAATGATGTGATGGATGAGACCCAATCCTAAACATAGCACAAGATCGTATAGTTCGTTTGCTAGAGTTTTGCAATGTCAAGTATCTTTTCCTTAGACCATGAGATCGTGTAACTCCCGGATACCGTAGGAGTGCTTTGGGTATGCCAAACGTCACAACGTAACTGGGTGACTATAAAGGTAGACTACGGGTATCTCCGAAAGTGTCTGTTGGGTGACATGGATCAAGACTGGGATTTGTCACTCCGTATGACGGAGAGGTATCACTGGGCCCACTCGGTAATGCATCATCATAATGAGCTCAGAGTGACCAAGTGTCTGGTCACGGGATCATGCATTACGGTACGAGTAAAGTGACTTGTCGGTAACGAGATTGAACGAGGTATTGGGATACCGACGATCGAATCTCGGGCAAGTAACATATCGATAGACAAAGGGAATAGCGTACGGGGTTGATTGAATCCTCGACATCGTGGTTCATCCGATGAGATCATCGTGGAGCATGTGGGAGCCAACATGGGTATCCAGATCCCGCTGTTGGTTATTGACCGGAGAGTCGTCTCGGTCATGTCTGCTTGTCTCTCGAACCCGTAGGGTCTACACACTTAAGGTTCAGTTACGCTAGGGTTGTAGGGATATGTATATGCAGTAACCCGAATGTTGTTCGGAGTCCCGGATGAGATCCCGGACGTCACGAGGAGTTCCAGAATGGTCCGGAGGTAAAGATTTATATATGGGAAGTCTTGTTTCGGGCATCGGGACAAGTTTCGGGGTTATCGGTATTGTACCGGGACCACCGGAAGGGTCCCGGGGGTCCACCGGGTGGGTCCACCTGTCCCGGGGGGCCACATGGGCTGTAAGGGGGTGCGCCTTGGCCTAATGGGCCAAGGGCACCAGCCCCACATAGGCCCATGCGCCTAGGGTTTAGAAGGGGAAGAGTCCTAGGAGGGTAAGGCACCTCCTAGGTGCCTTGGGGGGGAGGAAAACCCCCCCTAGGCCGCCGCACCACCTAGGAGATTGGATCTCCTAGGGCCGGCCACCCCCCCTTGGCACCCCTATATATAGTGGGGGAGAGGAGGGACTTCATACTTGAACGCCTCGGCCTTTGGTTGCCTCCTTCTCCCTCCCCAACACCTCCTCAACCTCCATAGTGCTTAGCGAAGCTCTGCCGGAGTACTGCAGCTCCATCAACACCACGCCGTCGTGCTGCTGCTGGTGCCATCTCCCTCAACCTCTCCTCCCTCCCTTGCTGGATCAAGAAGGAGGAGACGTGGCTGTTCCGTACGTGTGTTGAACGCGGAGGTGCCGTCCGTTCGGCGCTGGTCATCGGTGATTTGGATCACGTCGAGTACGACTACATCATCACCGTTCTTTTGAACGCTTCCGCTCGCGATCTACAAAGGTATGTAGATGCATCTAATCACTCGTTGCTAGATGAACTCCTAGATGATCTTGGTGAAACGAGTAGGAAAATTTTTGTTTTCTGCAACGTTCCCCATCAGTGGCATCATGAGCTAGGTCTATGCGTAGTTCTTCTTGCGCGAGTAGAACACAATTTGTTGTGGGCGTAGATTTGTCAACTTTCTTGCCATTACTAGTCCTTTCTTGCTTCAGCGGTATTGTGGGATGAAGCGGCCCGGACCAACCTTACACGTACGCTTACGTGAGACCGGTTCCACCGACTAACATGCACTAGTTGCATAAGGTGGCTGGCGGGTGTCTGTCTCTCCTACTTTAGTTGGAGCGGAATCGATGAACAGGGTCCTTATGAAGGGTAAATAGAAGTTGACAAATCACGTTGTGGCTTTAACGTAGGTAAGAAAACGTTCTTGCTAGAACCCTAATTCAGCCACGTAAAACTTGCAACAACAATTAGAGGACGTCTAACTTGTTTTTGCAGCAAGTGGTTTGTGATATGATATGGCCAAAGTTGTGATGAATGATGAATGATCTATATGTGATGTATGAGATGTTCATGCTATTGTAATAGGATTCACGACTTGCATGTCGATGAGTATGACAACCGGCAGGAGCCATAGGAGTTGTCTTTATTCTTTTAATGACATGCGTGTCATCGAGAAACGCCATGTAAATTACTTTACTTTATTGCTAAACGCGTTAGCCATAGTAGTAGAAGTAATAATTGGCGAGCAACTTCATGGAGACACGATGATGGAGATCATGATGATGGAGATCATGGTGTCAAGCCGGTGACAAGATGATCACGGAGCCCCAAGATGGAGATCAAAGGAGCTATGTGAAAATGGCCATATCATGTCACGTTTATTATTTGATTGCATGTGATGTTTATCATGTTTTGCATCTTGTTTACTTAGAACGACGGTAGTAAATAAGATGATCCCTCACAATAAAATTCAAGAAGTGTTCCCCCTAACTGTGCACCGTTGCGACAGTTCGCTGTTTCAAAACACCACGTGATGATCGGGTGTTTTATTCAGACGTTCACATACAACGGGTGTAAGACAGATTTACACATGCAAACACTTAGGTTGACTTGACGAGCCTAGCATGTACAGACATGGCCTCGGAACACAGAAGACCGAAAGGTCGAGCATGAGTCGTATAGAAGATACGATCAACATGAAGATGTTCACCGATGTTGACTAGTCCGTCTCACGTGATGATCGGACACGGTCTAGTTTAACTCGGATCATGTAATACTTAGATGACTAGAGGGATGTCTAATCTAAGTGGGAGTTCACTAATAATTTGATTAGTTGAACTTAATTATCATGAACTTAGTCTAAAAATCTTTGCAATATGTCTTGTAGATCAAATGGCCAACGTAGTCCTCAACTTCAACGCGTTCCTAGAGAAAACTAAGCTGAAAGACGATGGAAGCAACTATATGGACTGGGTCCGGAACCTGAGGATCATCCTCATAGCTGCCAAGAAAGATTATGTCCTACAAGCACCGCTTGGTGACGCACCCGTTCTCCCTGCGGAACAAGACGTTATGAACGCTTGGCAGGCACGTTTCGATGACTACTCCCTCGTTCAGTGCGGCATGCTTTACAGCCTAGAGCCGGGGCTCCAAAAGCGTTTTGAGAGACATGGAGCATATGAGATGTTCGAAGAGCTGAAAATGGTTTTCCAAGCTCATGCCCGGGTCGAGAGATATGAAGTCTCCGACAAATTCTTCAGCTGTAAGATGGAGGAAAACAGTTCTGTCAGTGAGCACATACTCACTATGTCTGGGTTGCATAACCGCTTGACTCAGCTGGGAGTTAATCTCCCGGATGATGCGGTCATTGACAGAATCCTCCAGTCGCTTCCACCAAGCTACAAGAGCTTTGTGATGAACTTCAATATGCAGGGGATGGAAAAGACCATTCCTGGAGTATTTGCTATGCTGAAATCAGCGGAGGTAGAAGTCAGGAAGGAACATCAAGTGTTGATGATCAATAAAACCACTAAGTTCAAGAAAGGCAAGGATAAAAAGAGCTTCAAGAAGGACGGCAAGGAGGTTGCCGCGCCCGGCAAGCAAGCTGCCGGGAAGAAGCCAAAGAATGGACCCAAGCCCGAGACTGAGTGCTTTTATTGCAAGGGAAGCGGTCACTGGAAGCGGAACTGCCCTAAGTACTTAGCGGATAAGAAGGCCGGCAAAACCAAAGGTATATGTGATATACATGTAATTGATGTGTACCTTACTAGTGCCCGTAGTGGCTCCTGGGTATTTGATACCGGTGCAGTTGCTCACATTTGTAACTCAAAGCAGGGGCTGCGGAATAAGCGGAAACTGGCAAAGGACGAGGTGACGATGCGCGTCGGGAATGGTTCCAAGGTCAATGTGATCGCCGTCGGCATGCTACCTCTGCATCTCCCTTCGGGATTAGTTTTAAACCTTAATAATTGTTATTTAGTGCCAGCTTTGAGCATGAACATTGTATCGGGATCTCGTTTAATTCGAGATGGCTACTCTTTTAAATCTGAGAATAATGGTTGTTCCATTTTATGAGAGATATGTTTTATGGTCATGCTCCTATGGTGAATGGTTTATTCTTTATGAATCTCGAACGTGATGCTACACATGTTCATAATGTGAGTACCAAAAGAAGTAAGGTTGATAATGATAGTCCCACATACTTGTGGCACTGCCGCCTTGGTCACATAGGTGTCAAACGCATGAAGAAGCTCCATGCTGATGGACTTTTAGAGTCTCTTGATTATGAATCATTTGACACGTGCGAACCATGCCTTATGGGTAAAATGACCAAGACTCCGTTCTCAAGAACAATGGAGCGAGCAACCGACTTATTGGAAATCATACATACTGATGTGTGCGGTCCGATGAGTGTTGAGGCTCGCGGTGGCTATCGTTATGTTCTCACCCTCACTGATGATTTAAGTAGGTATGGGTATATCTACTTAATGAAACACAAGTCTGAAACCTTTGAAAAGTTCAAGGAATTTCAGAGTGAGGTTGAAAATCAACGTGACAGGAAAATCAAGTTTCTACGATCAGATCGTGGAGGAGAATACTTGAGTCACGAGTTTGGGGCACACTTAAGAAAATGTGGAATAGTTTCACAACTCACGCCGCCTGGAACACCTCAGCGTAATGGTGTGTCCGAACGTCGTAATCGCACTCTGTTAGATATGGTGCGATCTATGATGTCTCTTACCGATTTACCGCTTTCTTTTTGGGGCTATGCTTTAGAGACTGCCGCATTCACTTTAAATAGGGCTCCGTCGAAATCCGTTGAGACGACACCGTATGAATTATGGTTTGGGAAGAAACCTAAGCTGTCGTTTCTAAAAGTTTGGGGTGCGATGCTTATGTCAAGAAACTTCAACCTGAAAAGCTCGAACCCAAATCGGAAAAATGCGTCTTCATAGGGTACCCAAAAGAAACTATTGGGTACACCTTCTACCTCAGATCCGAAGGCAAGATCTTTGTTGCCAAGAATGGGTCCTTTCTGGAGAAAGAGTTTCTCTCGAAAGAAGTAAGTGGGAGGAAAGTAGAGCTTGATGAAGTATTGCCTCTTGACCCGGAAAATGGCGCAACTCAAGAAAATGTTCCTGAGGTGCCAGCACCGACTAGAGAGGAAGTTAATGATAATGATCAAGATACTTCTGATCAAGCTACTACTGAAATTCGAAGGTCCACAAGGACACGTTCCGCACCAGAGTGGTACGGCAACCCTGTCTTGGAAATCATGTTGTTGGACAACGGTGAACCTTCGAACTATGAAGAAGCGATGGCGGGACCAGATTCCGACAAATGGCTAGAAGCCATGAAATCCGAGATAGGATCCATGTATGAGAACGAAGTATGGACTTTGACTGACTTGCCCGTTGAACGGCGAGCCATAGAAAATAAATGGATCTTTAAGAAGAAGACAGACGCGGATGGTAATGTGACCATCTATAAAGCTCGGCTTGTCGCTAAGGGTTATCGACAAGTTCAAGGGGTTGACTACGATGAGACTTTCTCACCGGTAGCGAAGCTAAAGTCCGTCCGAATCATGTTAGCAATTGCCGCATTCTATGATTACGAAATATGGAAAATGGACGTCAAAACGGCATTCCTTAATGGTTTCCTTAAGGAAGAATTGTATATGATGCAGCCGGAAGGTTTTGTCGATCCTAAGAATGCTGACAAAGTGTGCAAGCATCTCGGAGTTGGAACATTCGCTTTGATGAGATGATCAAAGCGTTTGGGTTTACACAGACTTATGGAGAAGCCTGCGTTTACAAGAAAGTGAGTGGGAGCTCTGTAGCATTTCTCATATTATATGTAGATGACATACTCTTGATAGGAAATGATATAGAACTCTTGGACAGCATCAAGGCCTACTTGAATAAAAGTTTTTCAATGAAGGACCTTGGAGAAGCTGCTTATATATTAGGCATCAAAATCTATAGAGATAGATCAAGACGCCTCATAGGTCTTTCACAAAGCACATACCTTGATAAGATATTGAAGAAGTTCAATATGGATCAATCCAAGAAAGGGTTCTTGCCTGTGTTACAAGGTGTGAAATTGAGCTCAGCTCAATGTCCGACCACGGCAGAAGATATAGAAGAGATGAGCGTCATCCCCTATGCCTCAGCCATAGGTTCTATTATGTATGCCATGCTGTGTACCAGACCTGATGTTAACCTTGCCGTCAGTTTGGTAGGAAGGTACCAAAGTAATCCCGGCAAGGAACACTGGACAGCGGTCAAGAATATCCTGAAGTACCTGAAAAGGACTAAGGAAATGTTTCTCGTTTATGGAGGTGACGAAGAGCTCATCGTAAAGGGTTACGTCGACGCTAGCTTCGACACAGATCTGGATGACTCTAAGTCACAAACCGGATACGTGTATATTTTGAATGGTGGGGCAGTAAGCTGGTGCAGTTGCAAGCAAAGCGTCGTGGCGGGATCTACATGTGAAGCGGAGTACATGGCAGCCTCGGAGGCAGCACATGAAGCAATATGGGTGAAGGAGTTCATCACCGACCTAGGAGTCATACCTAATGCGTCGGGGCCGATCAAGCTCTTCTGTGACAACACTGGAGCTATTGCACTTGCCAAGGAGCCCAGGTTTCACAAGAAGACAAGGCACATCAAGCGTCGCTTCAACTCCATTCGTGAAAATGTTCAAGATGGAGACATAGAGATTTGTAAAGTACATACGGACCTGAATGTAGCAGATCCGTTGACTAAACCTCTCCCTAGAGCAAAACATGATCAACACCAGAATTCCATGGGTGTTCGATTCATCACAATGTAACTAGATTATTGACTCTAGTGCAAGTGGGAGACTGTTGGAAATATGCCCTAGAGGCAATAATAAAAGCATTATTATTATATTTCCTTGTTCATGATAATTGTCTTTATTCATGCTATAATTGTGTTATCCGGAAATCGTAATACATGTGTGAATAACAGACACCAACATGTCCCTAGTGAGCCTCTAGTTGACTAGCTCGTTGATCAACAGATAGTCATGGTTTCCTGACTATGGACACTGGATGTCATTGATAACGAGATCACATCATTGGGAGAATGATGTGATGGATGAGACCCAATCCTAAACATAGCACAAGATCGTATAGTTCGTTTGCTAGAGTTTTGCAATGTCAAGTATCTTTTCCTTAGACCATGAGATCGTGTAACTCCCGGATACCGTAGGAGTGCTTTGGGTATGCCAAACGTCACAACGTAACTGGGTGACTATAAAGGTAGACTACGGGTATCTCCGAAAGTGTCTGTTGGGTGACATGGATCAAGACTGGGATTTGTCACTCCGTATGACGGAGAGGTATCACTGGGCCCACTCGGTAATGCATCATCATAATGAGCTCAGAGTGACCAAGTGTCTGGTCACGGGATCATGCATTACGGTACGAGTAAAGTGACTTGCCGGTAACGAGATTGAACGAGGTATTGGGATACCGACGATCGAATCTCGGGCAAGTAACATATCGATAGACAAAGGGAATAGCGTACGGGGTTGATTGAATCCTCGACATCGTGGTTCATCCGATGAGATCATCGTGGAGCATGTGGGAGCCAACATGGGTATCCAGATCCCGCTGTTGGTTATTGACCGAAGAGTCGTCTCGGTCATGTCTGCTTGTTTCCCGAACCCGTAGGGTCTACACACTTAAGGTTCGGTTACGCTAGGGTTGTAGGGATATGTATATGCAGTAACCCGAATGTTGTTCGGAGTCCCGGATGAGATCCCGGACGTCACGAGGAGTTCCGGAATGGTCCGGAGGTAAAGATTTATATATGGGAAGTCCTGTTTCGGGCATCGGGACAAGTTTCGGGGTTATCGGTATTGTACCGGGACCACCGGAGGGGTCCCGGGGGCCCACCGGGTGGGGCCACCCATCCCCGGGGGCCACATGGGCTGTAGGGGGTGCGCCTTGGCCTGCTTGGGCCAAGGGCACCAGCCCCACATAGGCCCATGCGCCTAGGGTTCAAGGGGGCAAGAGTCCTAGGAGGGTAAGGCACCTCCTAGGTGCCTTGGGGGGGAGGGAAACCCCCCTTGGCCGCCGCACCCCCTAGGAGATTGGATCTCCTAGGGCCGGCCACCCCCCCTTGGCACCCCTATATATAGTGGGGGAGAGGAGGGACTTCATACCTTGAGTCCTTGGCCTTTGGTTGCCTCCTTCTCCCTCCCCAACACCTCCTCCACCTCCATAGTGCTTAGCGAAGCTCTGCCGGAGTACTGCAGCTCCATCAACACCACGCCGTCGTGCTGCTGCTGGTGCCATCTCCCTCAACCTCTCCTCCCTCCCTTGCTGGATCAAGAAGAGGAGACGTGGCTGTTCCGTACATGTGTTGAACGCGGAGGTGCCGTCCGTTCGGCGCTGGTCATCGGTGATTTGGATCACGTCGAGTACGACTACATCATCACCGTTCTTTTGAACGCTTCCGTGCGCGATCTACAAAGGTATGTAGATGCATCTGATCACTCGTTGCTAGATGAACTCCTAGATGATCTTGGTGAAACGAGTAGGAAAATTTTTGTTTTCTGCAACGTTCCCCAACACCAACAACTGTTCATATAATTAAAGCTTGACTAAGAACCAACAACTATTCCTATAAAATCAAGATTGATACGGAACAACAACTATTACTAGATATAAAGCTTTATACAAAACCAACAACTATTCCTTTAAAAGAATCCAGAAAATGGAATTTGATTTACTATTTTTGATGTTGAGTGTGTGTTTACCTTAGCTCGAGAGGAGTAGCAGCTAAATTGAGAACCATGATAGTAACAACATTGCAATGAGCTACTAACATCGTCATAGCAAGTCGACCAATAATAATAGTGGTCCCTGCAATCATGAAGGGTTTGGTGGCAATACTACAATATGGCTCAACGCCTCAATGCCTGAAGCTCTCTCGGTGCTTTCAAAAGTGGACTCAAAGACATGTGTGAACCCCTGATGCATGTTCTCAATGCTCACATCAGTTACCCTGATACTAAAGGAAGAACAAATAATTGACATATAAGCTTTGAAAAAAATAAAAACAAGTTGAAACTCGTGAATCTCCAACGAGTGATGCCTCGTTCTCAAGGTTGATACGGTCTTTTTGGACAAAGGGTTACATTTGAGGGCATGGTGTAAACTGGCTGATATGAGTTGTTCTGACATTGTTAAGTGGAGCTTTGATTTTTCTTATTGTAGAATAATAAATATAGCCATGTAAACTTTATACTGCAAACAAAAACGTCATAGGATAAAATCACATGAATCTGAATGTTCAAGATGTGATGTTAAGATACTTGTAATATTACTGGAAAAAAGGAGTTCACAGGGGTCTCATGCACACCAAAGTTTAGACAGGTTAAGGAATTATTTGAGGAGAAACGAGGTTGGTAAGATATAGTACTAGTATTTCTATTAGCCGAATCAGTTTTACTTGTTAGTTTGACTACACTAGTTCCCCTGATGGATCTAATAGAAATAGCTCCTCTACTACTTGAATCCATCATTGTAAATCAATCACGTGGCTTACAAGCCAGTGGCCGCATAGGGAAGAATCACAGCCCATGCAGGCAATTCGTCAAGCACCTACCGAGCGCAACCTAAGCAACTATAACAATGGCTCACCCAATGGGAGGCAGAGGCAGGAAGGTGCAAGAATCAACAGAGGGGTTGGCTGTGAGGGCAGCTACCGTACTAGTGGAAGACCTTCATAGAGGGGACTTTGTCGACGACACCGACATAGCCGGGGATGAGCCTGTCCAGCTGCTCCGGGGTCACGCCCTCCTTGAACTGCACGATGACGAGGTGCGTCACCACGCTGCCGCCGCAGCCATCGTCGCTCCCGGCTTGTTTTTGAAGGAAATATGCCCTAGAGGCAATAATAAAGTTGTTATTTATATTTCCTTTTATCGTGATAAATGTTTATTATTCATGCTAGAATTGTATTAACCGGAAACTTGATACATGTGTGAATAGATAGACAAAACAAAGTGTCCCTAGTATGCCTCTACTTGACTAGCTCGTTAATCAAAGATGGTTAAGTTTCCTGACCATAGACATGTGTTGTCATTTGATAAATGGGATCACATCATAAGGAGAATGATGTGATGGACAAGACCCATCCGTTAGCTTAGCATAATGATCGTTAAGTTTTATTGCTATTGCTTTCTTCATGACTTATACATATTCCTTTGACTATGAGATTATGCAACTCCCGAATACCGGAGGAATATCTTGTGTGCTATTTAACGTCGCAACGTAATTGGGTGATTATAAAGATACTCTACAAGTATCTCCAAAGGTGTTTGTCGGGTTGGCATAGATCGAGATTAGGATTTTTCACTCCGAGTATCAGAGAGGTATCTCTGGGCCCTCTCGCTAATGCACATCATGATAAGCCTTGCAAGCAATGTGACTAATGAGTTGGTTACGGGATGATGCATTACGGAACGAGTAAAGAGACTTGCCGGTAACGAGATTGAACTAGGTATGAAGATACCACGATCGAATCTCGAGCAAGTAACATACCGATGATAAAGGGAATGACTTATGTTGTCATTGTGGTTTGACCGATAAAGATATTTGTAGAATATGTAGGAACCAATATGAGCATCCAGGTTCCGCTGTTGGTTATTGATCGGAGATGTGTCTCGGTCATGTCTACATAGTTCTTGAACCCGTAGGGTCCGCATGGTTAACGTTCGATGACGATTTGTATGATGAGTTATGTGTTTTGGTGACCGAAGATTGTTCGGAGTCCCAGATGAGATCATGGACATGACGAGGAGTCTCAAAATGGCCGAGAGGTAAAGAGTGATATATTGGACGATAGTATTCGGACACCGGAATGGTTCCGGAGTGTTTCGGGAATTTATCGGAGTACCGAGGGGTTACTGGAACCCCCAGGGGAACTAATGGGCAATATGCACAGAAGAATTACGTCCTTGATGCACCGCTAGGTGCAAGGCCTGCTGCAGGAGCAACTGCTAACATTGTGAACGTCTGGCAAGATAAATCTGACTACTCGATAGTTCACTATGGCATGCTTTACGGCTTAGAATCGGGACTTCAAAGACGTTTTGAATGTCATGGAGCATATGAGATGTTTCAGGAGTTGAATTTAATATTTCAAGCAAATGCCCGAGTTGAGAGATATGAAGTCTCCAACAAGTTCTATAGCTGCAAGATGGAGGAGAACAGTTCTGTCAGTGAACACATTGTAATGCCCTCGATGTGGCTATATCTCCCACGTGTCGAAGCACGACTTAGAGGCATAACCGCATTGAAAGCAATGTCGCAAGTGAGGTAATCTTCACACAACCCATGTAATACATAAGGGAAAGAGACACATAGTTGGCTTACAATCGCCACTTCACACAATTACATGAATAAAGCATTACATCAACCAGATACAATCAAGGTCCGACTACGGAACCAAAATAAAAGAAGAACCCCAAAAGCGACAAGGTCCCCGATCGACCCCAACTGGGCTCCACTACTGATCAACTAGAACGAAACGACACAAAGGACAAGATCTTCATCGAGCTCCTCCTGAGCTTGGTTGCGTCATCTGCACGGACTCATCGGCACCTGCAAGCTAGTTTTGGAAGTATATGTGAGTCACGGAGACTCAGCAATCTCACACCCACGCGATCAAGACTATTTAAGCTTATGGGTAAGGTAAAAGGTATGAGGTGGAGCTGCAGCAAGCGACTAGCATAATATGGTGGCTAACATACGCAAATGAGAGCGAGAAGAGAAGGCAAAGCACGACCGAGAAACTATGATCAAGAAGTGATCCTAGAACAACCTGCGTCAAGCATAACTCCAACACCGTGTTCACTTCCCGGACTCCGCCGGAAAGAGACCATCACGGTTACACACACAGTTGACTCATTTTAATTAAGTTAAGGTTCAAGTTATCTACAACCGGACATTAACAAATTCTCATCTGCCCATAACCGCGGGCACGACTTTCGAAAGTTCAAATCCCTGCAGGGGTGTCCCAACTTAGCCCATGAAAAGCTCTCACGGACAACGAAGGATACTCCTTCTAGCGGGAAGACCCGATCAGACTCGGAATCCCGGTTACAAGACATTTCAACAATGGTAAAACAAGTCCAGCAACACCGCCCGAATGTGCCGACAAATCCCGATAGGAGCTGCACATATCTCATTCTCAGGGCACACTCAGATTGTCCAAACTTCCGGTAGGCCAACCCAGAGTTGCCCCTGGTGGCCACCGGCGGCTAACAGTTTGGACCAACACTCAGAGGAGCACTGGCCCGGGGGGGTTAAAATAATGATGACCCTTGAGTTTGCAAAACCCAAGGGAAAAAGGCTAGGTGGTAAATGGTAAAACCAAGGTTGGGCATTGCTGGAGGAGTTTTATTCAAGGCGAACTGTCAAGGGGTTCCCATTATAGCCCAACCGCGTAAGGAACGCAAAATCCGGGAACATAATGCCGATATGACGGAAACTAGGGCGGCAAGAGTGGAACAAAACACCAGGCATAAGGCCGAGCCTTCCACCCTTTACCAAGTATATAGATGCATTAATTAAATAAGAGATATGGTGATATCCCAACAAGTAAACATGTTCCAACAAGGAACAACATCTCCATGTTCCAACAAGGAACAAACTTCAATCTTCACCTGCAACTAACAACGCTATAAGAGGGGCTGAGCAAAGTGATAACATAGCCAAACAACGGTTTTCTAGGACAAGGTGGGTTAGAGGCTTGGTTCAACAATATGGGAGGCATGATAAGCAAGTGGTAGGTATCGCAGCATAGGCATATCAAAAGAGCGAGCATCTAGCAAGCAAAGATAGAAGTGATTTAAAGGGTATGGTCATCTTGCTTGAAATCCCACAAGGAAGAAGAATGAGTCCATGAAGAAGACAAACATACGTAGTCGAACGGATCCTCACAAACGCGACGTTATCGGAACCAACCCGAAGAAGCAACACCAGAAAGAAGCAAACAACATAGTAAACAACCAACACATCAACATGGCATGATGCACAACCAAGTATGATGCTGAAGGAAATATGCCCTAGAGGCAATAATAAAGTTATTATTTATTTCCTTATAATCATGATAAATGTTTATTATTCATGCTAGAAGTGTATTTACCGGAAACATAATACATGTGTGAATACATAGACAAAACAAAGTGTCACTAGTATGCCTCTACTTAACTAGCTCGTTAATCAAAGATGGTTATGTTTCCTAACCATGAACAATGAGTTGTTATTTGATTAACGAGGTCACATCATTAGCAGAATGATCTGATTGACATGACCCATTCCATTAGCTTAGCACCCGATCGTTTAGTATGTTGCTATTGCTTTCTTCATGACTTATACATGTTCCTATGACTATGAGATTATGCAACTCCCGTTTACCGGAGGAACACTTTGGGTACTACCAAACGTCACAACGTAACTGGGTGATTATAAAGGAGTACTACAGGTGTCTCCAATGGTCGATGTTGGGTTGGCGTATTTCGAGATTAGGATTTGTCACTCCGATTGTCGGAGAGGTATCTCTGGGCCCTCTCGGTAATACACATCACATAAGCCTTGCAAGCATTACAACTAATATGTTAGTTGTGAGATGATGTATTACGGAACGAGTAAAGAGACTTGCCGGTAACGAGATTGAACTAGGTATTGGATACCGACGATCGAATCTCGGGCAAGTAACATACCGATGACAAAGGGAACAACGTATGTTGTTATGCGGTCTGACCGATAAAGATCTTCGTAGAATATGTAGGAGCCAATATGGGCATCCAGGTCCCGCTATTGGTTATTGACCAGAGACGTGTCTCGGTCATGTCTACATTGTTCTCGAACCCGTAGGGTCCGCACGCTTAAGGTTACGATGACAGTTATATTATGAGTTTATGCATTTTGATGTACCGAAGGTTGTTCGGAGTCCCGGATGTGATCACGGACATGACGAGGAGTCTCGAAATGGTCGAGACGTAAAGATTGATATATTGGAAGCCTATATTTGGATATCGGAAGTGTTCCGGGTGAAATCGGGATTTTACCGGAATACCGGGAGGGTTACCGGAACCCCCCGGGAGCTATTTGGGCCATAGTGGGCCTTAGTGGAAAGAGAAGGGGCTGCCCTAGATGGGCTGCGCGCCCCCCCTTCCCCTAGTCCTATTAGGACTAGGAGAGGTGGCCGGCCCCCTCCTCCTCTTTTCCCCTCCGAGGAATCCTAGTTGGACTAGGATTGGAGGGGGAATCCTACTCCCAGAGGGAGTAGGACTCTCCTGCGCCTCCCCCCCTTGGCCGGCCAGCCTCCCCTCCTCTCCTCCTTTATATACGGAGGCAGGGGCACCTCTAAACACACAAGTTGACACAAGTTGATCCACGTGATCTATTCCTTAGCCGTGTGCGGTGCCCCCTGCCACCATATTCCTCGATAATACTGTAGCGGAGTTTAGGCGAAGCCCTGCTGCTGTAGTTCATCAAGATCGTCACCACGCCGTCGTGCTGACGAAACTCTTCCCCGACACTTTGCTGGATCGGAGTCCGGGGATCGTCATCGAGCTGAACGTGTGCTCGAACTCGGAGGTGCCGTAGTTTCGGTGCTTGATCGGTTGGATCGAGAAGACGTACGACTACTTCCTCTACGTCATGTCATCGCTTCCGCAGTCGGTCTGCGTTGGGTACGTAGACAATACTCTCCCCTCGTTGCTATGCATCACATGATCTTGCGTGTGCGTAGGAAATTTTTTGAAATTACTACGAAACCCAACAGTGGCATCCGAGCCTAGGTTATTTATGTTGATGTTATATGCACGAGTAGAACACAAGTGAGTTGTGGACGATACAAGTCATACTGCCTACCAGCATGTCATACTTTGGTTCGGCGGTATTGTTGGACGAGACGACCCGAACCAACCTTACGCGTACGCTTACGCGAGACCGGTTCCCTCGACGTGCTTTGCACAGAGATGGCTTGCGGGCGACTGTCTCTCCAACTTTAGTTGAACCAAGTATGGCTACGCCCGGTCCTTGCGGAGGTTAAAACGGAGTCTATTTGACAAACTATCGTTGTGGTTTTGATGCGTAGGTGAGATTGGTTCTTACTTAAGCCCATAGCAGCCACGTAAAACATGCAACAACAAAGTAGAGGACGTCTAACTTGTTTTTGCAGGGCATGTTGTGATGTGATATGGTCAAGGCATGATGCTGAATTTTATTGTATGAGATGATCATGTTTTGTAACCAAGTTATCGGCAACTGGCAGGAGCCATATGGTTGTCGCTTTATTGTATGCAATGCAATCGCGATGTAATGCTTTACTTTATTACTAAACGGTAGTGATAGTCGTGGAAGCATAAGATTGGCGAGACGACAACGATGCTACGATGGAGATCAAGGTGTCGCGCCGGTGACGATGGTGATCATGACGGTGCTTCGGAGATGGAGATCACAAGCACAAGATGATGATGACCATATCATATCACTTATATTGATTGCATGTGATGTTTATCTTTTTATGCATCTTATCTTGCTTTGATTGACGGTAGCATTATAAGATGATCTCTCACTAAATTATCAAGAAGTGTTCTCCCTGAGTATGCACCGTTGACAAAGTTCGTCGTGCCCAGACACCACGTGATGATCGGGTGTGATAAGCTCTACGTCCATCTACAATGGGTGCAAGCCAGTTTTTGCACACGCAGAATACTCAGGTTAAACTTGACGAGCCTAGCATATGCAGATATGGCCTCGGAACACGGAGACCGAAAGGTCGAGCGTGAATCATATAGTAGATATGATCAACATAACGATGTTCACCATTGAAAACTACTCCATCTCACGTGATGATCGGTCATGGTTTAGTTGATTTGGATCACGTAATCACTTAGAGGATTAGAGGGATGTCTATCTAAGTGGGAGTTCTTAAATAATATGATTAATTGAACTTAAATTTATCATGAACTTAGTACCTGATAGTATCTTGCTTGTTTATGTTGATTGTATATAGATGGCTCGTGCTGTTGTTCCGTTGAATTTTAATGCGTTCCTTGAGAAAGCAAAGTTGAAAGATGATGGTAGCAATTACACGGACTGGGTCCGTAACTTGAGGATTATCCTCATTGCTGCACAGAAAAATTACGTCCTGGAAGCACCGCTGGGTGCCAGGCCTGCTGCTGGAGCAACACCAGATGTTATGAACGTCTGGCAGAGCAAAGCTGATGACTACTCGATAGTTCAGTGTGCCATGCTTTACGGCTTAGAATCGGGACTTCAACGACGTTTTGAACGTCATGGAGCATATGAGATGTTCCAGGAGTTGAAGTTAATATTTCAAGCAAATGCCCGAATTGAGAGATATGAAGTCTCCAATAAGTTCTATAGCTGCAAGATGGAGGAGAATAGTTCTGTCAGTGAGCATATACTCAAAATGTCTGGGTATAATAATCACTTGATTCAATTGGGAGTTAATCTTCCGGATGATTGCGTCATTGACAGAGTTCTCCAATCACTGCCACCAAGCTACAAGAGCTTCGTGATGAACTATAATATGCAAGGGATGAACAAGACTATTCCCGAGCTCTTCGCAATGCTGAAAGCTGCGGAGGTAGAAATCAAAAAGGAGCATCAAGTGTTGATGGTTAACAAAACCACTAGTTTCAAGAAAAAGGGCAAAGGAAAGAAGAAAGGGAACTTCAAGAAGAACAGCAAGCCAGTTGCTGCTCAAGAGAAGAAACCCAAGTCTGGACCTAAGCCTGAAACTGAGTGCTTCTACTGCAAGTAGACTGGTCACTGGAAGCGGAACTGTCCCAAGTATTTGGCGGATAAGAAGGATGGCAAGGTGAACAAAGGTATATGTGATATACATGTTATTGATGTGTACCTTACTAGAGCTCGCAGTAGCACCTGGGTATTTGATACTGGTTCTGTTGCTAATATTTGCAACTCGAAACAGGGACTACGGAATAAGCGGGCACTGGCAAAGGACGAGGTGACGATGCGCGTGGGAAACGGTTCCAAAGTCGATGTGATCGCAGTCGGCATGCTACCTCTACATCTACCTTCGGGATTAATATTAGACCTAAGTAATTGTTATTTGGTGCCAGCGTTGAGCATGAACATTATATCTGGATCTTGTTTAATGCGAGACGGTTATTCATTTAAATCAGAGAATAATGGTTGTTCTATTTATATGAGTAATATCTTTTATGGTCATGCACCCTTGAAGAGTGGTCTATTCTTATTGAATCTCGATAGTAGTAATACACATATTCATAATGTTGAAGCCAAAAGATGCAGAGTTGATAATGAAAGTGCAACTTATTTGTGGCACTGTCGTTTAGGTCATATCGGTATAAAGCGCATGAAGAAACTCCATGCTGATGGACTTTTGGAACCACTTGATTATGAATCACTTGGTACTTGCGAACCGTGCCTCATGGGCAAGATGACTAAAACACCGTTCTCCGGTACTATGGAGAGAGCAACAGATTTGTTGGAAATCATACATACCGATGTATGTGGCCCGATGAATATTGAGGCTCGTGGCGGATATCGTTATTTTCTCACCTTCACAGATGATTTAAGCAGATATGGGTATATCTACTTAATAAACATAAGTCTGAAACATTTGAAAAGTTCAAAGAATTTTAGAGTGAAGTTGAAAATCATCGTAACAAGAAAATAAAGTTTCTACGATCTGATCGTGGAGGAGAATATTTGAGTTACGAGTTTGGTGTACATTTGAAAAACTGTGGAATAGTTTCGCAACTCACGCCACCCGGAACACCACAGCGTAATGGTGTGTCCGAACGTCGTAATCGTACTTTACTAGATATGGTGCGATCTATGATGTCTCTTACTAATTTACCGCTATCATTTTGGGGATATGCTTTAGAGACGGCCGCATTCACGTTAAATAGGGCACCATCAAAATCCGTTGAGACGACGCCTTATGAACTGTGGTTTGGCAAGAAACCAAAGTTGTCGTTTCTTAAAGTTTGGGGCTGCGATGCTTATGTGAAAAACTTCAACCTGATAAGCTCGAACCCAAATCGGAGAAATGTGTCTTCATAGGATACCCAAAGGAAACTGTTGGGTACACCTTCTATCACAGATCCGAAGGCAAGACATTCGTTGCTAAGAATGGATCATTTCTAGAGAAGGAGTTTCTCTCGAAAGAAGTGAGTGGGAGGAAAGTGGAACTTGACGAGGTAACTGTACCTGCTCCTTACTGGAAAGTAGTTCATCACAGAAAACTGTTTCAGTGACACCTACACCAGTTAGTGAGGAAGCCAATGATAATGATCATGAAACTTCAGATCAAGATACTACTGAACCTCGTAGATCAACCAGAGTAAGATCCGCACCAGAGTGGTACGGTAATCCTGTTCTGGAGGTCATGCTACTAGATCATGATGAACCTACGAACTATGAAGAAGCGATGGTGAGCCCAGATTCCGCAAAGTGGCTTGAAGCCATGAAATCTGAGATGGGATCCATGTATGAGAACAAAGTATGGACTTTGGTTGACTTGCCCGATGATCGGCAAGCAATTGAGAATAAATGGATCTTTAAGAAGAAGACTGACGCTGATGGTAATGTTACTGTCTACAAAGCTCGACTTTTCGCAAAAGGTTTTCGGCAAGTTCAAGGAATTGACTATGATGAGACCTTCTCACCCGTAGCGATGCTTAAGTCCGTCCGAATCATGTTAGCAATTGCCGCATTTTATGATTATGAAATTTGGCAGATGGATGTCAAAACTGCATTCTTGAATGGATTTCTGGAAGAAGAGTTGTATATGATGCAACCAGAAGGTTTTGTCGATCCAAAGGGTGCTAACAAAGTGTGCAAGCTCCAGCGATCCATTTATGGACTGGTGCAAGCCTCTCGGAGTTGGAATAAACGTTTTGATAGTGTGATCAAAGCATTTGGTTTTATACAGACTTTCGGAGAAGCCTGTATTTACAAGAAAGTGAGTGGGAGCTCTGTAGCATTTCTGATATTATATGTGGATGACATATTACTAATTGGAAATGATATAGAATTTCTGGATAGCATAAAGGGATACTTGAATAAAAGTTTTTCAATGAAAGACCTCGGTGAAGCTGCTTACATATTAGGCATTAAGATCTATAGAGATAGATCAAGACGCTTAATTGGACTTTCACAAAGCACATACCTTGACAAAATTTTGAAGAAATTCAAAATGGATCAAGCAAAGAAAGGATTCTTGCCTGTATTACAAGGTGTGAAATTGAGTAAGACTCAATGCCCGACCACTGCAGAAGATAGAGAGAATATGAAAGATGTTCCCTATGCATCAGCCATAGGCTCTATCATGTATGCAATGCTGTGTACCAGACCTGATGTGTGCCTTGCTATAAGTTTAGCAGGGAGGTACCAAAGTAATCCAGGAGTGGATCACTGGACAGCGGTCAAGAACATCCTGAAATACCTGAAAAGGACTAAGGATATGTTTCTCGTATATGGAGGTGACAAAGAGCTCACCGTAAAAGGTTACGTTGATGCAAGCTTTGACACTGATCCGGACGATTCTAAATCGCAAACCGGATACGTGTTTACATTAAACGGTGGAGCTGTCAGTTGGTGCAGTTCTAAACAAAGCGTTGTAGCGGGATCTACATGTGAAGCGGAATACATAGCTGCTTCGGAAGCAGCAAATGAAGGAGTCTGGATGAAGGAGTTCATATCCGATCTAGGTGTCATACCTAGTGCATCGGGTCCAATGAAAATCTTTTGTGACAATACTGGTGCAATTGCCTTGGCAAAGGAATCCAGATTTCACAAAAGGACCAAACACATCAAGAGACGCTTCAACTCCATCCGGGATCTAGTCCAGGTGGGAGACATAGAGATTTGCAAGATACATACGGATCTGAATGTTGCAGACCCATTGACTAACCTCTTCCACGAGCAAAACATGATCAGCACCAAGGCTCCATGGGTGTTAGAATCATTACAGTGTAATCTAGATTATTGACTCTAGTGCAAGTGGGAGACTGAAGGAAATATGCCCTAGAGGCAATAATAAAGTTATTATTTATTTCCTTATAATCATGATAAATGTTTATTATTCATGCTAGAATTGTATTTACCGGAAACATAATACATGTGTGAATACATAGACAAACAAAGTGTCACTAGTATGCCTCTACTTAACTAGCTCGTTAATCAAAGATGGTTATGTTTCCTAACCATGAACAATGAGTTGTTATTTGATTAACGAGGTCACATCATTAGCAGAATGATCTGATTGACATGACCCATTCCATTAGCTTAGCACCCGATCGTTTAGTATGTTGCTATTGCTTTCTTCATGACTTATACATGTTCCTATGACTATGAGATTATGCAACTCCCGTTTACCGGAGGAACACTTTGGGTACTACCAAACGTCACAACGTAACTGGGTGATTATAAAGGAGTACTACAGGTGTCTCCAATGGTCGATGTTGGGTTGGCGTATTTCGAGATTAGGATTTGTCACTCCGATTGTCGGAGAGGTATCTCTGGGCCCTCTCGGTAATACACATCACATAAGCCTTGCAAGCATTACAACTAATATGTTAGTTGTGAGATGATGTATTACGGAACGAGTAAAGAGACTTGCCGGTAACGAGATTGAACTAGGTATTGGATACCGACGATCGAATCTCGGGCAAGTAACATACCGATGACAAAGGGAACAACGTATGTTGTTATGCGGTCTGACCGATAAAGATCTTCGTAGAATATGTAGGAGCCAATATGGGCATCCAGGTCCCGCTATTGGTTATTGACCAGAGACGTGTCTCGGTCATGTCTACATTGTTCTCGAACCCGTAGGGTCCGCACGCTTAAGGTTACGATGACAGTTATATTATGAGTTTATGCATTTTGATGTACCGAAGGTTGTTCGGAGTCCCGGATGTGATCACGGACATGACGAGGAGTCTCGAAATGGTCGAGACGTAAAGATTGATATATTGGAAGCCTATATTTGGATATCGGAAGTGTTCCGGGTGAAATCGGGATTTTACCGGAATACCGGGAGGGTTACCGGAACCCCCCGGGAGCTATTTGGGCCATAGTGGGCCTTAGTGGAAAAGAGAAGGGGCTGCCCTAGATGGGCTGCGCGCCCCCCCCTTCCCCTAGTCCTATTAGGACTAGGAGAGGTGGCCGGCCCCCTCCTCCTCTTTTCCCCTCCGAGGAATCCTAGTTGGACTAGGATTGGAGGGGGAATCCTACTCCCAGAGGGAGTAGGACTCTCCTGCGCCTCCCCCCCTTGGCCGGCCAGCCTCCCCTCCTCTCCTCCTTTATATACGGAGGCAGGGGCACCTCTAAACACACAAGTTGACACAAGTTGATCCACGTGATCTATTCCTTAGCCGTGTGCGGTGCCCCCTGCCACCATATTCCTCGATAATACTGTAGCGGAGTTTAGGCGAAGCCCTGCTGCTGTAGTTCATCAAGATCGTCACCACGCCGTCGTGCTGACGAAACTCTTCCCCGACACTTTGCTGGATCGGAGTCCGGGGATCGTCATCGAGCTGAACGTGTGCTCGAACTCGGAGGTGCCGTAGTTTCGGTGCTTGATCGGTTGGATCGAGAAGACGTACGACTACTTCCTCTACGTCGTGTCATCGCTTCCGCAGTCGGTCTGCGTTGGGTACGTAGACAATACTCTCCCCTCATTGCTATGCATCACATGATCTTGCGTGTGCGTAGGAAAATTTTTGAAATTACTACGAAACCCAACAGATGCATGTCCGATTTAATGAGGCATGGCATGGCAAAGTGCGCAAACAATCCTACAAATTAAGTGGAGCTCCATTATGCAACTCCGTTGCATAATGACGAAACACCACAACAATTATTTAGTTCGATCTTGTTTATGTACCCAACAATATTAAATGTTGTTAGCATTACAAAAGGGTGAAGCAAAGTAAAACTACCTATCTAGTCAAGTTTAAATGAGGCCGGAAGCAATGAACAACAATTCCGGAAACTCCTCATATGCATATATTAGGTTTGGTACTGTTCTGCCCTAAACATTATTTTAGAGTTGTTAAACATGCAAGATGATGCCACCATGTTAAACTAGGCAAAATTCTACCCCATTTACATATAAAGTTTGTTAAAAACGGAGCTACGGTTAATTAGTTATGAATTAAAATATTTTAACATGGCATAGGAGCAAAATAATGCAAACATCATTTTAAACATTTTAACATGGCAAGAAAGTGGCATATTATTAATCTACACATAATTTTAAGCAAGTTTCATATATAAATTATTTTAATATGACGCACGGTTATTAAGTTATTATATGCATGAACAGCAGGGACTTTTCTGTAAAACAGTAATTCGCTGGGTAAATGGACAAATCGTAGATCCGGGAAAAAACAAAGACGGGTCGAAACTGAGCGCTCACATTGGGCTTGGCCCGGTTGGGCAGAGAAGGGAGCAGCGGACGGCCTCATCTGGTCGTGGCCCATGCGGGCGCTAGCGCGGAGCTGGGCCTCGCATGGCCCAAGGCCCGTGAAAGCTGGCAGGCTCGCAGCGGGAGCTGGGCCGGAGGAGCGGGCAAGGGGCAGGCTGGATCGAACGAGGAGATGGGGTGGCACGGTCAACGGGTGCAGGCGAGGCGCGTGTTCGTCCTCGAAGCAGAGGACGCAGGCGGCTTGGGCAGCGATGCGGATGCAGAGGAGGCTGGCTCAGGCGCCAGACCAGCGAGGGTAGCGGATTCGGGCACGGGGAAGGAGGCAGGGGTGCGTGGCACATCCCCACATCGCTGGATGTAGAGGAACAGGAGGCAGAGGCGAGGCGGCGCCATGGGACTTGGAGCTCCAGGCATCAGCGTACATGGCGGCTTGGTGCAGTGAGGGCGCAGAGGAGCGGCGGTGCTGGCGGGGGCTCCTCCTGGATCCGCGCGACGAGGAGGAAGACGGGGCGCTCATGCCCGAGCTAGCAAAGCAGGACGGCGGCGGACTGTGTTGATCCGACCGGGGTCCATGCAATCGGGGCGGAGTGCTCCTCATTCCCTGCAGCGATGGAGCTTGTGGACTTGGCGTAGCAGGAGTGCTCTGGGACGAACGAGACGCGGGGTGGATGCGGGAGGATGGATCCGTCCGTCTCCCGGTTGGACCTGGTAAATATGGCGGCGAGGGATCTGCAACCACCATGGATGTTCCTAGTACAGAGAGGAAGAGGCAACGGGGCATGAGAGAGAGGTTAGGGACGGGCGAGAGAAGAGACAGGGGCTTCGGGAGAGGATCTCCTTTCCTTGGATCGAGCAGCTGGAGAGCTGCAGTGCTGGTTGGGCAAGTGCACAGATCGAGCAAGGTAGGTGGTATTGCAGGTTGGCTCGGGTGGAGTGGATCGGGAAGGTGGAGGCTGGTTGGGTGGCTGAGGAAATCAAGGAGGATTTGGAATGAGCGGCGGCGACGAGTGAGGGGATGGATGGGACAGCCGTCCGAGATTTTAGGGTTAGGTTGTTTATATAGGTAGGGGAAATAGGGTAAGGGGGTATTCGATCCGTCCGATCATAATCAAGAGGTCTAGAATTAATTGGTTAGGAAGTCCAATTAACAAAACGGAGACGTTTTGTAGATGTTTGGGGATGATCCGGACCCAACGGCGACGACTGCCCGGGTCGGGTCCGGGGAAGTTCCGGACGTGCGCGTGAGGGATTCGAAGCACTGTGCAGAGAGGGTTTCGGGGTCTGGCGGTTGTCAGCGGACTGTGCAGAAGCTTTGGGCTGAGTGAAGAGAAGAGAGAGAGACCCGACGACAGTTTCCGGAGACCGAAAACATCCGACGTTAGACTGACTATAATGTCGCTATAGATATCCGTTGGGCTATCAAACGAACTCCGAATGCGACGGAACTTGACAGGCGGTCTATCTACACTATAATAAGACCACACGTCAACTCTCATCCCATTCCGAGAACATTTTCCGGCCACTTATAAAATAATATTTCGGACATGCCGCGGGCGCGTGCAAGTGTGTCTGGGCTCAGAACGGACAACGGAGAGAACGAGGAGGCCGGGACGGATGCAAGTTTTGAAAACATGATGATGCAATGCACATGATGACATGATAAGATGCAACACGCAAGCAAATGACATGGCAACGACGGCGAATAACTGGAGGACAACTGGCACATCGGTCTCGGGCGTCACACACATACTCAGAAAGTCTGGGTACCATAACCACTTGACTCAGCTAGGAGTTAATCTTCCGGATGATAGTGTTATTGAAAGAGTTCTTCAATCACTGCCACCAAGCTATAAAGGCTTCGTGATGAACTATAATATGCAAGGGATGAACAAGATGATTCCCGAGCTCTTCGCAGTGCTCAAAGCTGCGGAGGTAGAAATCAAGAAGAAGCATCAAGTGTTGATGGTTAACAAGACCACTGGTTTCAAGAAAAAGGGCAAAGGAAAGAAGGGGAACTTCAAGAAGAATGGCAAGAAAGTTGCTACTCCCACTACGGGAAACATGTAATTTGTAGTCAGCGGGAGGCTTTGCCGTCAGCTTTTCGTCGGGCCAGACGGCAAAGACCAATTTTGCTGTTAGCTGCAGACGGCAAAGAAAGACTGACGGCAAAATAGACTTTGCCGTCTGCCAAAAAATACAGAGGGCAAACAGATCACTTTGTCGTCTGCCTACAAAATAACAGATGACAAAGTACTTTGTCGTCTGTTATTTTGTAGGCAGATGGCAAAGTGAGCTATTGCTACCTCTTGAGCACTGCGTTGGTTTTCCCTTGAAGAGGAAAGGGTGATGCAGCAAAGTAGCGTAAGTATTTCCCTAAGTTTTTGAGAACCAAGGTACAATCCAGTAGGAGGCCACACGCAAGTCCCTCGTACCTACACAAACAAATACGAACCTCGCAACCAACGCGATAAAGGGGTTGTAAATCCCTTCATGGTCACTTACGAGAGTGAGATCTGATAGAGATGATAAGATAATATTTTTGGTATTTTTATGATAAAGATTGAAAGTAAAAATTGCAAAATAAAATAGAGTGGAAACTTATATGATAAAAGATAGATCCGGGGGCCATAGGTTTCACTAGTGGCTTCTCTCGAGATAGCATAAGTATTACGGTGGGTGAACAAATTATTGTCGAGCAATTGATAGAAAAGTGAATAATTATGAGAATATCTAGGCATGATCATGTATATAGGCATCACGTCCATGACAAGTAGACCGACTCCTGCCTGCATCTACTACTATTACTCCACACATCGACCGCTATCCAGCATGCATCTAGAGTATTAAGTTTAAGAACAGAGTAACACATTAGGTAAGATGACATGATGTAGAGGGATAAACTCAAGCAATATGATATAAACCCCATCTTTTTATCCTCGATGGCAACAATACAATACGTGCCTTTGCTGCCCCTGCTGTCACTGGGAAAGGACACCGCAAGATTGAACCCAAAGCTAAGCACTTCTCCCATTGCAAGAAAGATCAATCTAGTAGGCCAAACCAAACTGATAATTCGAAGAGACTTGCAAAGATAAACCAATCATACATAAAAGATTTCAGAGATGAACCAAATATTGTTCATAGATAAACTTGATCATAAACCCACAATTCATCGGATCTCGACAAACACACCGCAAAAAGAGTTACATCGAATAGATCTCCAAGAAGATCGAGGAGAACATTGTATTGAGATCCAAAGAGAGAAGAAGCCATCTAGCTAATAACTATGGACCCGAAGGTCTGAAGTAAACTACTCACACAACACCGGAGAGGCCATGGAGTTGATGTAGAGGCCCTCCATGATCGATGCCCCCTCGGGTGGAGCTCTAGAAAAGGCCCCAAGATGGGATCTCTTGGGTATAGAAGGTTGCGGCGGTGGAATTAGGGTTCATGGTGCTCCTGGATGTTTTCAGGATATATGAGTATATATGGGAGGAACAAGTAGGTCGGTTGAGCCACAAGGGGCCTGATACATCTCCGTCGTATCTACTTTTCCAATCACTTTTGCCCTTGTTTTGGACTCTAACTTGTATGATTTGAATGGAACTTACCCGGACTGACGCTGTTTTCAGCAGAATTGCCATGATGTTGTTTTATGTGCAGAAAACAAAAGTTCACGGAATGACCTGAAACTCCACGGGATATCTTATAATAAATAATAAAAAATCCTCGCCAAAGATGAAGACCAGGGGGCCCACACCCTTCTCACGAGGGTGGGGGCGCCCCCCCTAGGGCGCGCCCCTACCTCATGGGCCCCCTGGAGACCCCCCGACTCCAACTCCAACTCTATATAACTGCTTTCGGGGAGAAAAAATCAGAGAGAAGAAATCATCGCGTTTTACGATACGGAGCCGCCGCCAAGCCCTAAAACCTCTCGGGAGGGCTGATCTGGAGTCCGTTCGGGGCTCCGGAGAGGGGGATTCGTCGCCGTCGTCATCATCAACCATCCTCCGTCACCAATTTCATGATGCTCACCGCCGTGCGTGAGTAATTCCATCGTAGGCTTGCTGGACGGTGATGGTATGGATGAGATTCACCATGTAATCGAGTTAGTTTTGTTAGGGTTTGATCCCTAGTATCCACTATGTTCTGAGATTGATGTTGCTATGACTTTGCTATGCTTAATGCTTGTCACTAGGGCCCGAGTGCCATGATTTCAGATCTGAACCTATTATGTTTTCATCAATATATGAGAGTTCTAGATCCTATCTTGCAAGTCTATAGTCACCTATTATGTGTTATGATCCGTTAACCCCGAAGTGACAATAATCGGGATACTTACCGGTGATGACCGTAGTTTGAGGAGTTCATGTATTCACTATGTGCTAATGCTTTGTTCCGGTTCTCTATTAAAAGGAGGCCTTAATATCCCTTAGTTTCCATTAGGACCCCGCTGCCACGGGAGGGTAGGACAAAAGATGTCATGCAAGTTCTTTTCCATAAGCACGTATGACTATATTCGGAATACATGCCTACATTACATTGACGAATTGGAGCTAGTTCTGTGTCACCCTATGTTATGACTGTTACATGATGAACCGCATCCGGCATAATTATCCATCATTGATCCGATGCCTACGAGCTTTCCATATACTGGTTTACGCTTATTTACTTTCCCGTTGCTATTGTTACAATCACTACAAAATACCAAAAACATTACTTTGCTTTCATTACTCTTTTGTTACCGTTACCATCACTATCATATTACTTTGCTACTAAACACTTTGCTGCAGATACTAAGTTTCCAGGTGTGGTTGAATTGACAACTCAGCTGCTAATACTTGAGAATATTCTTTGGCTCCCCTTGTGTCGAATCAATAAATTTGGGTTGAATACTCTACCCTCGAAAGCTGTTGCGATCCCCTATACTTGTGGGTTATCAAGACTAATTTCTGGCGCCGTTGCCGGGGAGCATAGCTCTATTCTTTGAGTCACTTGGGATTTATATCTGCTGGACACTATGAAGAACTTGAGAGATCCAAAAACCAAGATCTATCCCTCAACTATGAGGGGAGGTAAGGAACTGCCATCTAGCTCTGCACTTGATTCACCTTCTGTTATGAGTAAGCTTGCGACACCTAAACCTGCTTCTGCTATTCGTTCTGATATGTCGCATGTTATTGATGATGCTACTTCTGCTATACATGATACTTATGATGAAACTACCTCTATGCCTGATACTACTATGCCACTTAGTGATTTTCTCGAGGAACGACTTGCTAGGGCTAGAGAGATTGAAAATATTGAATCTGATTATGAAGATGAAAGTGATGATGAAGAATCACTTGTTATTCCTGAGGGTTATTTATTTGATCAAGATGCTTCTTTAGCTATTTTAGCTTGCAAAGATAGATATGAACTCAAAAGGTTATTAGCTAAATGGAATAAGCAATCTCTAAATGCTAGGATGAGACCTGACCCTGCTTTTGCTACTTCACCTATCTGTGTTGCTGATAAGGATTATGAATTCTCTGTTGATCCTGATATAATTACTTTGGTTGAATCTGATCCTTTTCATGGCTATGAATCTGAAACTGTTGTGGCACATCTTACTAAATTAAATGATATAGCCACCCTGTTCACTAATGATGAGAGATCTCGCTACTTTTATATCCTTAAAATATTTCCGTTCTCATTAAAGGGTGATGCTAAGATATGGTTTAATTCTCTTGATCCTGGTTGTGTGCGTAGTCCCCAGGATATGATTTATTACTTCTCTGCTAAATATTTCCCTGCTCATAAGAAACAAGCTGCTTTAAAGGAAATATACAACTTTGTGCAAATTAAAGAAGAGAGTCTCCCACAAGCTTGGGGGAGGCTTCTCAAGTTACTTAATGCTTTGCCTGATCATCCTCTTAAGAAAAATGAAATACTTGATATCTTTTATAATGGACTAACCGATGCTTCCAGAGATTACCTGGATAGTTGTGCTGGTTCTCTTTTCAGGGAAAGAACACCGGATGAAGCTGAAATCTTATTGAATAATATGTTGACAAATGAAAATAATTGGGCACCTCCTGAGCCAGCTCCTGCTCCAATTAATGATCCTATTCCTAAACCAACTCCGAAGAAGAGAGGTATTCTATTTCTCAGTCCCGAAGATATGCAAGAGGCAAAGAAATCTATGAAAGAAAAAGGTATTAAAGCTGAAGATGTTAAGAATTTACCTCCTATTGAAGAAATACATGGTCTTAATTTACCGCCTATTGAAGAAACATATGATCTTAATCCTTTATTTATTGAAGAACCTCCAGACCTCGATAACCCGACACAGGTAGTAAAGGTAAATTCTCTCTATAGATATGATAAAGCTGAAATCCCTCCTACTAAAATTGCTAGTCAATGCTTGGATGAGTTTGATAATTTTATGTTTAAGCAAGAAGACTTCAATGCTTATTTTGGTAGACAATTAAAACAAGATGCTGATATGATTAAATACTTGGGTGATTATATGGCTAATATTAGAGGTGAACTTAAACTTGTTAGCAAACATGCTTCTATGGTTACCACTCAAGTAGAACAAGTACTTAAAGCTCAAAAAGAATTGCTCAATGAGATGAATAGTAAGAAAAATGATTATGCTGTTAAAGTGGCTACTAGAACTGGTAGAATGACTCAGGAACCTTTGTATCCTGAAGGCCACCCTAAGAGAATTGAGCAAGATTCTCAGAGAAATAAATTGATGCACCTAGTTCTTCTAAAAGAAGAAAAAGAAAAATGATAGAACTGTGCAAACTTCTAGTGAACCTATTGCTGAACCACCTGATAATCCAAATGATATCTCTATGTCTGATGCTGAAACACAATCTGGCAATGAACATGAACCTAATGAAAATGTTAATGATGATGTTCATAATGATGCTCAACCTAGTAATGATAATGATGTAGAAATTGAACCTGCTGTTGATCTTGATAACCCACAATCAAAGAATCAACGTTATGATAAGAAAGACTTTGTTGCTAGGAAACATGGTAAAGAAAGAGAACCTTGGGTTCAGAAACCCATGCCTTTTCCTCCCAAACCATCCAAGAAAAAGGATGATGAGGATTTTGAGCGCTTTGCTGAAATGATTAGACCTATCTTTTTGCGTATGCGATTAACTGATATGCTCAAAACAAATCCTTATGCTAAGTACATGAAAGATATTATTACAAATAAAAGAAAGATACCAGAAGCTGAAATTTCCACCATGCTTGCTAATTATACTTTTAAGGGTGGAATACCAAAGAAACTTGGAGATCCAGGAGTACCTACTATACCATGCTCCATTAAAAGAAACTATGTTAAAACTGCTTTATGTGATCTTGGAGCCGGTGTTAGTGTTATGCCTCTCTCTTTATATCGTAGACTTGACTTGAATAAGTTGACACCTACTGAAATATCTTTGCAAATGGCTGATAAATCAACTGCTATACCTGTCGGTATTTGTGAGGATGTGCCTGTTGTGGTTGCAAACGTTACTATTTTAACGGACTTTGTTATTCTTGATATTCCCGAGGACGATAGTATGTCTATTATTCTTGGAAGACCTTTTCTTAATACTGCAGGGGCTGTTATTGATTGCAACAAAGGCAATGTCACTTTTCATGTTAATGGTAATGAGCATACGGTACACTTTCCGAGGAAACAACCTCAAGTTCATAGTATCAATTCTATCGGAAAAATTCCATCGATTATATTTGGAGGTTTTGAATTTCCTCTTCCTACTGTCAAGAAGAAATATGATATACTTATTATTGGGGATGTGCATATCCCCGTTGAGGTAACCTAGTGTTATTCGAAATTTCTCCGGTTTCATGTTAATCGGAATGAGTTTGTTAACAAGACTTGATCAACCTTGTTAGTGGATTCCTTTTGACGAGCATGAGATGGATGAAACTAGAAGCACAACCTTCTGTACCCTCTCTATACTTTCTGTTATTTAGTTGAAATAAAGTAAAAATAAATAATTTTCTGTCTGTTATCTGATTATCCGTGCAATATAAAAATACCTCGAAAATAAAAGTTCTCCAAATGCCCTGAAAATTAAATATGATTTTTTATAGAATATTTGAGGATTTATGGAACAAAGAACACACCAGGGGGGCCAACCACCTTGCCACGAGGGTGGAGGGCGCTCACACCCCCTAGGGCGCGCCCCCTGCCTCGTGGGCCCACGGTGGCCCTCCTCCACTTATTCTTGCACCCATCCTCTTCTTCTTCCTCACACAAACACGAAAAACCAGCTCAAACCCGAGTCCAAGCTCGTTTTGCTACCATTTTTGATCTCCTTGCTCAAAGCACCTCTCACAAAACTGCTTGGGGATATTGTTCCTTGGTATGTGACTCCTCCATTGGTCCAATTAGTTTTTGTTCTAGTGCTTTATTCATTGCAAAATTTTGCTGTTTAGGTGACCCTGTTCTTGAGCTTGCATGTCAAATTTATATGGTCAAAAGTAGTTTTGATGCATGATATAGGCCCAAGGCACTTGTAGGAGTAGTTGCTATCAATATTATTGAGTTTGGTTTACTTTTATTTTGAAGTTACTATTTTTTTTCAGAATTTTTCATAGGAAGAAATATGTTTAGTAAAATGTTCCAAGGTGGTTCTTCAAAGAAGCAAGGACCCAGGCTTGCAATGCGTGATGCTGACGAAGAGCCACCAAGAGACGCTCCAGTGCGCCCTTGTGAGTGGCCTTCTGAAAATTTTATGGATCGAGTGGGAATTAAAGAAGAATTTAACACATATTTGCGTAATGTCGATCTTGAGGACTTTGAGGCAGACAAATGCCCCCAGTATCATGAGCTCACAAGCTCTTTTGTGAGGAGGTTTGAGTATTCATCTTCGCGTAATTCTCCTTCAGTCATGTTTGATCTTTATGACAAATCTTATACCATGGACTTAGAGGATTTCACTTTTGCTTGCAAACTTCCACAATGGGGTAGTGTTAGGGATCCCCCTAAATCTGAATTTAGAAACTTTCTTGCTAGTATAACTGTAGGGGAATCTAGAGATATAACGCAAGCTACCATAGGGAGCATTCACTTTCCTGCTATACATTATTTTGCTCTCTTCATAGGTAGGTGCATAAATGCTAAGGATGAAGCATGTCACATGTGTGTCCCTGACCTTAGCATTCTCAGGAGTGCTGTGTCAGGAGACCAATCTTATCATATGGGAGCCATTGTAGCTCGTAGGTTGCATCATAATAGACATAATGGAGATTTCTTTGGAGGAATTTATGCAACCTGCTTAGCTAAATTTCTTGAGATAGACGTTCGTGAAGGAGACATGGAGTTGCCTCCTGCTTATTTAGATTTTGATTCTACGGTTTCCCACCATTTTGTCGAGAGGAACGAATCACCTCTCCAGTACCGACTAATCTTTGACAGACGTCGTGCTGTCCATATTACTCTCCCTGCTCCTGCTTTCTTTGATTATCAGGCAAGAGGAGGATATACTATTACCAGAGAGGAGGCAGATGAGTACGAGAGGAGAGCGGAGGCCGCTCGTCACCATACTGCAGCTCAGGAGGTGATAGCCGCTGCATCATAGTACGACCCCAACAACTATTATTATGGATATCAGCCAGGCCAGCCGTGGCCATAGACCAACTTAGGCCAAAAGCCTAAGCTTGGGGGAGTACGTATTTCTCACCGACATTACATTTATGTTCACACACACTCATTGCTAGATGTCGGTGCTCATACTTTTTCATTGTATCATCCATGCTAGTTTATTTTCCTTTTATGCTTTCTTCTTGTGTGTTTAATAAACCTTAAGAAAAACCAAAAAAATTAGTTGTAGCTTTTAATTAATTTACTTTCCATGCTTGTAGTAGTAATTAAAAAGAAAACCCAAAAAGATTTCCTGTTCTTCTTTTTCTTGTTGGGAGTTTTCCCATGTAAATAGTTTTATTTCTTTTCTTTGGGGTCAGTAGGAGAAGACCATGATTAAATTGTTGAAGTGGATCTTATATTCTTTATTGATTGATTTAACCAAGAGCCCATATTGCTTTGTCTTCTCCTGTTTATTGAATGCTCGCAGATTCCAGCTTAGTCCAATGAACGTGCACTCTTATTATTATTCACATCGTTCGGTCGTGCAAGTGAAAGGCAATTATGATGATATATGATGGATTGACTAAGATGAGAAAAGATGGTACGAACTCGACCTCTTTTGTTTTTGTAAATATGATGAGTTCATCGTTCTTGATTCAGCTTGTTATGAATAAACATGTTTGCAATGACAATTAGAGATCATAGTTGCTTGTGCCATGCTTGATTAGCTATGAGTTATAATGGTTTACCTTGCGTGCCAACATGCTATTAAAATGGTTATGATGTGGTATGATAGGGTGGTATCCTCCTCTGAATGATTTAAGTGACTTGACTTGGCACATGTTCACGCATGTAGTTGAAACAAATCAACATAGCCTTCACGATATTTATGTTCATGGTGGATTATATCCTACTCATGCTTGCATCCAATGTTTATTAATTTTAATGCATGTACATGGCTGTTGTCGCTCTCTAGTTGGTCGCTTCCTAGTCTTTTGCTAGTCTTCACCTGTACTAAACGGGAATACTGCTTGTGCATCCAAACTCCTTAAACCCCAAAGTTATTCCAGATGAGTCCACTATACCTTCCTATATGCGGTATCTACCTGCCGTTCCAAGTAAATTTGTATGTGCCAAACTCTAAACCTTCAAATAATCATCCTGTTTTGTATGCTCGAATAGCTCATGTATCAACTAGGGTTGTCTGTATCTTCCATGTTAGGCGGGTTATTCTCAAGAGGAGTGGACTCCGCTCCTCACTCACGACATAAATGGCTGGTCACCGGGATGCCCAGTCCCATGCTTTATGCAAACTAAATCAAAATAATTGCAAACAAAACTCCCCCTGGGACCTGATGTATGTTGGAGGCACTCGTTGTTTCGAGCAAGCCATGGATTGATGTTTGTTGGTGGAGGGGGAGTATAAACTTTACCATTCTGTTTGGGAACCGCCTATAATGTGTGTAGCATGGAAGATATCGCCATCTCTTGGTTGTTATGTTGACAATGAAAGTATACCGCTCAAAATGTTATTCACCTCTATTTCAAAACCGAGCTCTGGCACCTCTACAAATCCCTGCTTCCCTCTGCGAAGGGCCTATCTATTTACTTTTATGTTGAGTCATCACCCTCTTATTAAAAAGCACCAGTTGGAGAGCACCGCTGTCATTTGCATTCATTACTGTTAATTTATATTGGGTGTGACTATGATTGGATCTCTTTTACCATGAATTACAATGTCTAGTCAGTCCTTGATCTTTAAAGGTGCTCTGCATTTATGTTTTGCGGTCTCAGAAAGGGCTAGCGAGATACCATCTTGTTATATCATATTATGATTGTTTTGAGAAAGTGTTGTCATCCGAGATTTATTATTATGGCTTGCTAGTTGATTATGCTATTGATATGGGTAATCATGAGACCTGAGAATTATTGCAAATGTGGTTAGTTATAATCTTTGCTGAAAACTTGAATGCTAGCTTGACATATTTACAACAACAAGAGCAAACAGAGTTTGTAAAAGTTTTTCTTTATTTCTTTCAGTTTGTCAACTGAATTTCTTGAGGACAAGCAAGGGTTTAAGCTTGGGGGAGTTGATACGTCTCCGTCGTATCTACTTTTCCAAACACTTTTGCCCTTGTTTTGGACTCTAACTTGTATGATTTGAATGGAACTAACCCGGACTGACGCTGTTTTCAGCAGAATTGCCATGATGTTGTTTTATGTGCAGAAAACAAAAGTTCTCGGAATGACCTGAAACTCCACGAGATATCTTACAATAAATAATAAAAAATCCTTGCCAAAGATGAAGACCAGGGGGCCCACACCCTTCACACGAGGGTGGGGGTGCCCCCCTAGGGCGCGCCCCTACCTCGTGGGCCCCTTGGAGACCCCCTGACTCCAACTCCAACTCTATATAACTGCTTTCGGGGAGAAAAAATCAGAGAAAAAGAAATCATTGCGTTTTACGATACGGAGCCGCCGCCAAGCCCTAAAACCTCTCGGGAGGGCTGATCTGGAGTCCGTTCGGGGCTCCGGAGAGGGGGATTCGTCGCTGTCGTCATCATCAACCATCCTCCGTCACCAATTTCATGATGCTCACCGCCGTGCGTGAGTAATTCCATCGTAGGCTTGCTGGACGGTGATGGGTTGGATGAGATTCACCATGTAATCAAGTTAGTTTTGTTAGGGTTTGATCCCTAATATCGACTATGTTCTGAGATTGATGTTGCTATGACTTTGCTATGCTTAATGCTTGTCACTAGGGCCCGAGTGCCATGATTTCAGATCTGAACCTATTATGTTTTCATCAATATATGAGAGTTCTAGATCCTATATTGCAAGTCTATAGTCACCTATTATGTGTTATGATCCATTAACCCCGAAGTGACAATAATCAGGATACTTACCAGTGATGACCGTAGTTTGAGGAGTTCATGTATTCACTATGTGCTAATGCTTTGTTCCGGTTCTCTATTAAAAGGAGGCCTTAATATCCCTTAGTTTCCATTAGGACCCCGCTGCCACGGGAGGGTAGGACAAAAGATGCCATGCAAGTTCTTTTCCATAAGCACGTATGACTATATTCGGAATACATGCCTACATTACATTGACGAATTGGAGCTAGTTCCGTGTCACCCTATGTTATGACTGTTACATGATGAACCGCATCCGACATAATTATCCATCATTGATCCGATGCGTACGAGCTTTCAATATACTGGTTTACGCTTATTTACTTTCCCGTTGCTATTGTTACAATCACTACAAAATACCAAAAACATTACTTTGCTTTCATTACTCTTTTGTTACCGTTACCATCACTATCATATTACTTTGCTACTAAACACTTTGCTGCAGATACTAAGTTTCCAGGTGTGGTTGCATTGACAACTCAGCTGCTAATACTTGAGAATATTCTTTGGCTCCCCTTGTGTCGAATCAATAAATTTGGGTTGAATACTCTACCCTCGAAAGCTGTTGCGATCCCCTATACTTGTGGGTTATCAGGGCCCATGAGGGGGGAGGTCGCGCCCCCTGCCTCGTGGACTCCTCGTTCATTTCTTGACATCCACTCCAAGTCCTCTGGATCACGTTTGTTCCAAAAATAACTCTCCCGAAGGTTTCATTCCGTTTGGATTCCGTTTGATATTCCTTTTCTGTGAAACACTGAAATAGGCAAAAAAACAACAATTTGCACTGGGCCTTGGGTTAGTAGGTTAGTCCCAAAAATAATATAAAAATGTAAAATAAAGCCCATTAACATCCAAAACAGATAATATAATAGCATGGGACAATCAAAAATTATAGATACGTTGGAGACGTATCAAGCATCCCCAAGCTTAATTCCTACTCGTCCTCAAGTAGGTAAATGATAAAAATAGAATTTTTGATGTGGAAGGCTACCTAACATAATTCTTAATGTAATTCTCTTTATTGTGGCATGAATATTCAGATCTGAAAGATTCAAGACAAAAGTTCAATATTGACATAAAAATAATAATACTTCAAGCATACTAACTAAGCAATTATGTCTTCTCAAAATAACATGGGCAAAGAAAGTTATCCCTACAATCATATAGTCTGGCTATGCTCTATATTCACCACACAAAGTATTTAAATCATGCACAACCCCGATGACAATCCAAGCAATTGTTTCATACTTTTGATGTTCTCAAACTTTTTCAATCTTCACGCAATACATGAGCGTGAGCCATGGACATAGCACTATATGGGGAATAGAATGGTGGTTGTGGAGAAGACAACAAGGAGAAGATAGTCTCACATCAACTAGGCGTATCAATGGGCTATGGAGATGCCCATCAATAGATATCAATGTGAATGAGTAGGGATTGCCATGCAACGGATGCACTAGAGCTATAAGTGTATGAAAGCTCAAAAAGAAACTAAGTGGGTGTGCATCCAACTTGCTCGCTCACGAAGACCTAGGGCATTTGAAGAAGCCCATCATTGGAATATACAAGCCAAGTTCTATAATGTAAAATTCCCACTAGTATATGAAAGTGATAACATATGAGACTCTCTATCATGAAGATCATGGTGCTACTTTGAAGCACAAGTGTGGAAAAAGGATAGTAACATTGTCCCTTCTCTCTTTTTCTCTCCTCTTTTTTTATTTGGGCCTTCTTTTCTCTTTTTTATGGCCTCTTTTTTTGTCCGGAGTCTCATCCCAACTTGTGGGGGAATCATAGTCTCCATCATCCTTTCCTCACTTGGGACAATGCTCTAATAATGATGATCATCACACTTTATTTACTTACAACTCAAGAATTACAACTCAATATTTAGAACAAAATATGACTCTATGTGAATGCCTCCGGCGGTGTACTGGGATTGCGATGAATCAAGAGTGACATGTATGAAAAATTATGAATGGTGGCTTTGCCACAAATACGATGTCAACTACATGATCATGCAAAGCAATATGACAATGATGAAGCGTGTCATAACAAACGGAACGGTGGAAAGTTGCATGGCAATATATCTCGGAATGGCTATGGAAATGCCATAATAGGTAGGTATGGTGGCTGTTTTGAGGAAGGTATATGGTGGGTTTATGGTACCGGCGAAAGTTGCGCGGTACTAGAGAGGCTAGCAATGGTGGAAGGGTGAGAGTGCATATAATCCATGGACTCAACATTAGTCATAAAGAACTCATATACTTATTGCAAAAATTTATTAGTCATCGAAACAAAGTACTACGTGCATGCTCCTAGGGGGATAGATTGGTAGGAAAAGACCATCGCTCGTCCCTGACCGCCACTCATAAGGAAGACAATCAATAAATAAATCATGCTCCGACTTCATCACATAACGGTTCACCATATGTGCATGCTACAGGAATCACAAACTTTAGAACAAGTATTTCTCAAATTCACAACTACTCAACTAGCATACTCTAATATCACCATCTCCATATCTCAAAACAATCATCAAGTATCAAACTTCTCATAGTATTCAATGCACTTTTTATGATAGTTTTTATTATACCGATCTTGGATGCCTATCATATTAGGACTAAATTCACAACCAAAGAAAATTACCATGCTGTTTTAAAGGACTCTCAAAATAATATAAGTGAAGCATGAGAGATCAATAATTTCTATAAAATAAAACCACCGCCGTGCTCTAAAAGATATAAGCAAAGCACTAGAGCAAAATTATCTAGCTCAAAAGATATAAATGAAGCACATAGAGTATTCTAGTAAATTCTGATTCATGTGTGGCTCTCCCAAAAGGTGTGTACAGAAAGTATGATTGTGTTAAACTAAAAGGCAAAGACTCAAATCATACAAGACGCTCCAAGCAAAACACATATCATGTGGTGAATAAAAATATAGCTCCAAGTAAAGTTACCGATGGACGAAGACGAAAGAGGGGATGCCTTCCGGGGCATCCCCAAGCTTAGGCTTTTGGTTGTCCTTGGATTTTACCTTGGGGTGCCTTGGGCATCCCCAATCTTAGGCTCTTGCCACTCCTTGTTCCATAATCCATCAAATCTTTACCCAAAACTTGAAAACTTCACAACACAAAACTTAAAAGAGAATCTAGTGAGCTTCGTTAGTAAAAGAAAACAAACCACCACTTAAGGTACTGTAATAAAATCATTCTTTATTTATATTGGTGTTAAACCTACTGTATTCCAACTTTTCTATGGTTCATAAACTCAAATACTAGCCATAGATTCATCAAAATAAGCAAACAACACACGAAAAACAGAATCTGTCAAAAACAGAACAGTCTATAGTAGTCTGTAAGTTTCGAATACTTCTGGAACCCCAAAAATTCTAAAATAAATTGATGGACGTGAGTAATTTATCTATTAATCATCTGCAAAAAGAATTAACTAAATATCACTCTCCAATAAAAATGGCAGCAAATCTTGTGAGCGCTAAAGTTTCTGTTTTTTTACAGCAAGATCGCAAAGACTTTCCCCAAGTCTTACCAAAGGTTCTACTTGGCACAAACACTAATTAAAAGCATAAAACCACATCTAAACAGAGGCTAGATGAATTATTTGTTACTAAACATAATCAAAAATCAAGAAACAAAAATAAAATCGGGTTGCCTCCCAACAAGCGCTATCGTTTAACGCCCCTAGCTCGGCATAAAGGCAAGGATAGATCTAGGTATTGCTAGGATAATGATAAGGTAAATCGCGAAAACTCATATCATACTCCCTACGTTCAGCAGCAAGCTTTCTTTGTGGCAAGCAAAAGTAATCAAAAGGGCTAAATTTAATGGGACAAAAGTCCCCAAGATCAAGCTCGGGAGGTATTGGTTCCTCCTTTGGCCCCTCATATTGCACAACTAATTCATCATTATAAGCATTCTTTTGGCAAAAAGTCATGAGCCTTTGTTCAAGGGAAAAACTTAACCTGTTGTTCTGGATAGCAAAATTATCATTAAGTTCAGAGATCCTGTTAACAAGAACATCAGTAGGAACCTTTTTTCTAAGGTTTTCATTAAAAGCAACATGATCTAAAGATCGTAAACGCATAATGTCTTCTTGATAAAAAAAGATTGCTTCTATGGGAGGACGGCCGGCATCCACCCTATAATGCGCAAAAATTTCATTGGCTTCTTTCATTATAAATCTGAACACATGAGCTAAAAAGATGGTCGCTGCTCGCTTAACAGAAGAATGCTCAATATTGGAAAATTCTAAGAAAATCCTTTGTATGGAAGGATGCATATGTAAAAATTGTCTTTCAAGCTCAACTATGAGCAAGGATATAGTATCCATGAGACTACTAGTTTTATGAAGAATAGACCCGCTCATGATGGGCAAAGCACCGGCACAAGTAAAGAAATCTTGAATAACTCCCTTCCCAATAATATTACCGCTACCAATCCGAAACTTTTTAGTATGTAAAATAGTAGGATTTTCAAGACGATCATCGATAGCATCAAAATTTTCCATATTATTATCCTTATCAATGATAACCTCCCCAATTTCAGACATGAAGGCAGTAAGAGGCAAACAAAAAGAGGTGAACTAGAAAAGAGAAGGGGGACGGAAAAAGAGGGCGAATAAAACGGCAAGAGTTAAGTGGGGGAGAGGAAACGAGAGGAAAATGGCAAATAATGTAATGCGAGGGATAAGAGTTTATGATGGGTACTTGGTATGTCTTGACTTGTGCATAGACTCCCCGGCAACGGCACCAGAAATCCTTCTTGCTACCTCTTGAGCACTGCGTTGGTTTTCCCTTGAAGAGAAAAGGGTGATGTAGCAAAGTAGCGTAAGTATTTCCCTTAGTTTTTGAGAACCAAGGTATCAATCCAATAGGAGGCCACACGCAAGTCCCTCGTACCTACACAAACAAATAAGAACCTCACAACCAACGTGATAAAGGGGTTGTCAATCCCTTCACGGTCACTTACGAGAGTGAGATATGATAGAGATGATAAGATAATATTTTTGGTATTTATATGATAAAGATTGAAATTAAAGATTGAAAAAAAAATAGATTGGAAACTTATATGATAAAAGATAGACCCGGGGGCCATAGGTTTCACAAGTGGCTTCTCTCGAGATAGCATAAGTATTACGATGGGTGAACAAATTACTGTCGAGCAATTGATAGAAAATAATTATGAGAATATCTAGGCATGATCATGTATATAGGCATCACGTCCGTGACAAGTAGACCGACTCCTGCCTGCATCTACTACTATTACTCCACACATCTACCGCTATCCAGCATGCATCTAGAGTATTAAGTTCATAAGAATAGAGTAACGCATTAGGTAAGATGACATGATGTAGAGGGATAAACTCAAGCAATATGATATAAACCCCATATTTTTATCCTCGATGGCAAAAATACAATATGTTCCTTTGCTGCCCCTGCTGTCACTGGGAAAGGACACCACAAGATTGAACCCAAAGCTAAGCACTTCTCTCATTGCAAGAAAGATCAATATAGTAGGCCAAACCAAACTGATAATTCAAAGAGACTTGCAAAGATAAACCAATCATACATAAAGGATTTCAGAGATGAAACAAATATTGTTCATAGATAAACTTGATCATGAACCCATAATTCATCGGATCTCGAGAAACACACCGCAAAAAGAGTTACATCAAATAGATCTCCAAGAAGATCGAGGAGAACATTGTATTAAGATCCAAAGAGAGAGAAGAAGTCATCTAGCTAATAGCTATGGACCCGAAGGTCTGAAGTAAACTACCCACACATCATCAGAGGGGCCATGGAGTTGATGTAGAGGCCCTCCGTGATTGATGCTCCCTCCGGTGGAACTCCAGAAAAGGCCCCAAGATGGGATCTCTTGGGTACAGAAGGTTGCGGTGGTGGAAATAGGGTTTCGTGGTGCTCCTAGATGTTTTCGGGGTATATGAACATATATAGGATGAAGAAGTAGGTCGGTGGAGCCACGAGGGGCCCACGAGGGGGAGGGTGCGCCCAGGGGTGCAGGCGCGCCTCCCTGCCTCGTGGCCTCCTCGTTGATTTCTTGGCGTCCACTCCAAGTCCTCTAGATCATGTTTGTTCCAAAAATAACTCTCCCAAAGGTTTCATTCCGTTTGATATTCCTTTTCTGCGAAACATTGAAATAGGCAAAAAAACAGCAATTTGCACTGGGCCTTGGGTTAGTAGGTTAGTCCCAAAAATAATATAAAAGTGTAAAATAAAGCCCATTGACATCCAAAATAGATAATATAATAGCATGGAACAACTAACTCATTAGTGATGTGCATTACCGAGGTGTATCGTGTACATACCGAGCAATAGTTGCAAGCAATGTGACTAATGAGTTGGTTACGGGATGATGCATTACAGAACGAGTAAAGAGACTTGCCAGTAACGAGATTGAACTAGGTATGAAGATACCGACGATCGAATCTCGGGCAAGTAACATACCGATGACAAAGGGAATGACGTATGATGTCATTGCGGTTTGACCGATAAAGATCTTCGTAGAATATGTAGGAACCAATATGAGAATCTAGGTTGCATTGTTTGGTTATTGACTGGAGATGTGTCTCGGTCATGTCTACATGGTTCTCGAACCAGTAGGGTCCGCACGCTTAATGTTCGATGACGATTTGTATTATGAGTTATGTGTTTTGGTGACCGAATATTGTTCGGAGTCCCGTATGAGATCATGGACATGACGAAGAGTCTCGAAATGGTTGAGAGGTAAAGATTGATATATTGGACGATTGTATTCGGACATGGAATGGTTCCAGACTATTTTGGGAATTTATTGGAGTACCGAGGGGTTATCAGAACCCCCCCCCCCGGTGGAAGTAATGGGCCATATGGGCCATAGGGGAGAGGCAGGGCAACCCACAAGGAGGTGCCCCCCATGGGGAGTCCAAATTTTACAAGGGGAGGGGTGCGGCCCCCCTTTCCTTCTCCCTCTCCCTCTCCTTCCCCCTTTCCCCCTCCGATAAAAGGAAGGGGGGTCCGAATTGGACTTGGAGTCCTAGTAGGACTCCTCACCCTTGGGGGCGCGCCTAGGTCGGCCTCCTCCCTCTCCCTCCTTTATATACGGGGGTGGGGGGGCACCTCTAAGCACATCAATTGTTTCTTAGTCGTGTGCGGTGCCCCCTCCACCGTTTACTCCTCCGGTCATATTGTCGTAGTGCTTAGGTGAAGCCCTGCGCGGATCACATCACCATCACCATGCCGTCGTGCTGACAAAACTCTCCCTCGACACTTTGCTGGATCAAGAGTTCGAGGGACGTCATCAAGATGAACGTGTGCAGAACTCAGAGGTGCCATATGTTCGGTGCTTGATCGGTTGAATCAAGAAGATGTTTGACTACATCAACCGTGTTAAACTAAAGCTTCCGCTTTCGGTCTACGAGGGTACGTGGACACACTCTCCCCGCTCGTTGCTATGCATCTCCTAGATAGATCTTGCGTGATCGTAGGATTTTTTTTGAAATTGCATGCTACATTTCCCAACAGTTTTGTGCTGCTAGGCGCCTCGACCTTCGTTCGTCAAGGGTCCATGGCATGGAGGCGTGCTGGATCTCCCTCTTCTCTACACATCTAGAAGAGAAGACCTGACCAGAGATTAGACACGGGGAGGGAGAGAGATAGGAAGAGGAAGGAGGATGGATTGAACTCGCCGGAGTGTGAGGCGCCGCCGTGCCCGAATCCCTAGCAGTGGGGAGGGCTGCTGGTGGGCATGAGCGTCGAATCCAGAAGGAGGGGAGGACGCATCGGAGGGTGGCAAGCTCAGGAGGGTGCCTGACTAGCGCGTGTTGTACAACCCGCGCTACTACTACTGCTTGTGTGTGGGGCATGGTTAGGGATATTTACTAGTAGCGTGTTTTGTAAACCATGCGCTACTAGTAGTATTTACTAGTAGCGTGATTAATATAGCTCCCAACTAGTAATTAGTAGTAGCGTGGGGTCAATATACCGCGCTACTAGTGAACTACTACCTATAAGCATTTCCCTAGTAGTGACACTGAATCACCGTATTTTTGGAACAAAGTTCGGACACAAAGGAAGAACGAGGTCTTGAAGAGAGTATGGTACTTCTTCCACCGGTTGAAGTAGTTCCCAATTACAACCTTGTAGTTTGGCCTCTGCTTCACCAATGTGTGTTAATCCAGGACCCTGGCTCTGTAGCTGATGTATTCCTCATGTAGGTCAAGAAGGGTTATGCACGCAAGAATGTCAATGAACATCGAATCAGCCAGTGAGAATTGCTCGGCTCTTTCTCACTTTGTTGCATAGTCTGAGAATCCTTCAGTCTGTCTACGGTCTCATAAGCACCACGGAGACTGACATCATACATGCTAGATAAATCTGGGGCTTCAGCCATCCGAGCAATCAGCACCCGATGTATTAACTTGGAAACAAATGCATGGTACCTACTTTAGTGGGGTGGGAGTTAGTGTGAACATCTTAAGATTCCAAAAAAGAACTTTCTGCATCCATTGCATAAACTCAATATCCACCAGCTGGATTCACCGCTTAGCATAGTAATAAAGTGCCAATGTTTAGGAAGAACTTAGAAGAAAGGGCCCTCGGTATTTTCATGTGAATTTGTGATGGCAATGATGTCTGAATATTATGAAGAAAGGGCCCAAAGTATGTGCTCTAAGTATGAACTGCAAGCAATTTGGTTAGATTCTATAGTATTAATCTAAGGTGAAGTGTTATGTCCGCGCTTGGATGTATTCCTTTGATCATGATTTTTCCTAGTAAAATCCAAACGGCGGAGAGTGGGGAGTGATCAATAGAAGTAGGGAGTAATAGGCGGCCACTCTATACATGATTTTGCGATCACCAGATTGACAAGCACCATTCATTTAGTTGAATTGATTGTTTTGCTTGACAACTCAACTGATATAAATGCACGTAGTTGACCTCTCCAGAGAGAATGAAATGAACTCCCTTGAGCACTCAACTAATGCAACTATTTAGGTGCTTTAGTCCTTTATTTTGGTTTATGCTCATAAGTTTTTCAAATGTGAACCACTGAAGCCAACACCCCTGGCTCTCAGGTGTGGCGGTGCTCTTAAAAACTAAAAAAAGCCAATACCCCTTTTGTTCAAGATTCACCACTCGTGATAAAATATCATTTTTGCCTTGCGCGCTCATATTTGTTTCGTCATCCTGTTTGAGTTTATCGTCATACTGTAATGTTTTACCATATCATTTGGTTATGCATTTAATTTCTGAATCATGAATCGTGTCTACGGAAAGTAGCCTTTTGAGGTTTTGATAAAAATCTTGTCTTAGAGGTCCAGTAACAAATATTCACCTAGTAACACCTAAACGATTAAATCTATGTAATCATCTGATTTGTTTGGTTAAATCTGTGTGGAGATTGTGATTTCTCATGGAGCAACTTTTCTGTTGTCATTTCCATGTGCAGAATCTACACCTCACGACTTTGAAGTGGAGGTTGAATCAGCCTGCTTAAATGCCCTACCCATTAGTGGTGAACATGGTACGACAGCTACAACTTCAACCGTTCCCTTTTAGAGTTTCCTCCATGTGTCAGGTTCCCACTGCTCTTAGGCTCTCTTTTCTTCCTCTTGTCGACTAGTCTTCTAGATATCAGATTATCTAAGTATGTGCACTCATATTTACGTTGTATGCATTAATCTATTCCGCAAGAAGGGAAGAGGAAGGAGTGCTCAAGAACCATAGGAATGGGAGGCACCGGGAAAACACCAAATATAATATTTGTACCTCCACACTAGAGGTGAAAACAAATAAGTTTGGCTTTCCCCCATATTCCCATTCCTAGCGTTCTGAAGATCACTCTTCTTCCTCTTCATGGCTTACTCTTAGTGCCTACAAAACTCTCAAATAAGTAAACACAAAGCTTGAAGTGTTGGACAAAGTGTTTCAGACTATAAATAAACTGTAGGTCACTCTATATAGAGAACCTTCAGAAGCGCAAGCATTGAAGACTCGCAGTGCATGGTGCACCAATCTACATCCAATGACAATGGGGCCCCACAATAACTCGGCCTTGTCCTATTGTCATGTACTCTTAAGTCATAGCACATGCAGGGAGATCTTCTACTTACCAACATCCGAAAGCTGATATCTCATTTTGTTAAACTGTGCATTTATATAGAACGGTAGAACCAAATGTTATGGGTAAAAAATAAGAATAATATGAAGCAAAAAAGTTAGCAAGCAGAAGTTATGATCTAAAAATAATAATAATATGAACTTGTACAAATTGAACATAGAAAAAATACGGAACGTTGGAAAAGAAAATTTGAGTTACAATTGGTACACATGGACTTCATCTTTTTCAGAGAAAAGGCGTCGGTCGAGACCGAGAAGAGCTCGAACCTAGACATACTTTGAATTAACAAACCATCAACCAACCAGGATTACAAGGGCACCACAATACAACAGAGATGCAAAGCAAGCGGAAAGAAAGATACAAGGCACTAGGCAGAACAACACAAAGGCAACAGCAGAAGCGCCGATGCCGATAACCAGCACTACGCCTACATCGACTAGCAAACTAAGTGCACCGAAGGAGGGTCACACTGAGCAAGCATAGAGCATCGGCTGCATCCATAGTCCAAACTTGGGCAACACTTGAGCTATCTCCGCCGTCACAAAGGGACATTACCCTTTCACCCAGACTCGATGGGTGCCGCACCGACGACCAGCAGAGTGACTACCACAGAGCCCAACTCAAGGTGTCCGAGTTGCCATAGGAGAAGCAGACAGAGCTGACCCACAAATCACAGGAGACCAAGCAAATGAGAACCAAATCCGGCGGTGGCAGCACGGAGCATCGGAAGGCGGCAGTGGCAGTGGACTTCATATATTAGCTACACTAGAATAGATGATAATCTCAACCGCACAAAAAAGGATAGATGATAATGTAATCATCCCATGATTAACTGATTATGTAATAGCAAAACTAGAACGCTTGTATAGGTCGTTACTAGAGGCAAAAAATATACAGGCGCGCTGTTCTTTAAGTAATTTGGCATCCGAATAATGTATGTTGTGCACAGATACATAGAAGGAGAGATATAGGAAAATAAGAATCATTAGCCACAACCCCTTGGTGGAAGCATACTGGTCACGTCCTTGTGTGAACTCACTATCTACATCGATTCACCATGGGACATCTAGGCAATATGCTGAACCACCTAGCAATGGCGGAGCGTGAAGCATATTTTAGGAGGGGCTAGATGAGTGTATGAAAATATATTGTGATCAGAGACTGGGAGATATTAAAAAACAGAAATATATTAATATCCAGTAAATACCAATTACACCCAGTCTTTACACCAACAAGATGCCTAAAAACATCCAGGATGCACACAACCAAAAGAAGAGGAGAAGAGAAAAGGAGACCATGCCAGGGTGATCAAACACCCGCAGTAGTAGCACTCTAACCACCACCAAAGACATCACCCAGACTGAAAGAAGGTTCTCCAAAAGCACGCCTTTAGGAAGGAAACAATGCACAAGCGTTGTCGTTGTCCGATCAAAGATCGTAGGTTTTCACATTAGAGAAATATTGCGTTCCCAAAACAATGCTTTCAACAAGGTCACTACCAGGCACAACCAACAAAGGCCAGATCTTGAGTTTTCACCCTGGAAATCACAATTTGGTACTCAAAGGAGCACCACCAACAAAGAATTCCTCCAATGCTACCGCCCCCACTTGCGGAGGCTACTATACAAGTCACATACCGCCAAACTCACAGGAACTCCCACACGGTCTGGACAGGAACATATCAACAAGCCAAGTCTGAACAACTGCCTGTGAAGCAAAGTCTTCATCGCATCCAAGACCCCGCCTTCGCCACTTCCAGGTCCTCCAATCACGCCATGACATTCTCCGCATGCGTTGATCCTTGGAAATCTTGGTATAGACATGTCCCAAGGTGTCAACAAAAACACAACTTCGCGATACCCTAGTGAAGCTGGTTATGCTGATGTTGCGGGTGCATACCACCGGCCCCTATCCAATCAAGGTTTCCAAAGAGCGCCATATATGCCAGTCCTTGTTTTCCTTTGAAGGAGAAGTCTGGAACTCACTGATGGTCAGATCAAAGAGGAATGATCGCATGTAGAACGGTGACTTTGCGCGAAGACCACTAGGGCCACCGCCTGGCTGATTATTTTGCGAGACATGATATCCCAAGATAAACCATATCTCGACGCCCACCTCCGGAGGAAGGAGAAGGCCGCTGCCACCATGTCCGGGGCCGATGCCCTGGCGCCCAAGTGATGCGGTCCGAGCCGCAGGCCGTCGATGCCACGCACAGGAAGCAACAAGGTGCGAGATCGGTGCCAGCCAGGCCCATGTGGGACTAGATCGAGCCCACCATGCCGATGTCGCGCCTCTGGCTATTGCCACCATGCACCAACGCCACAGAAGGAGTGGGAACGGGCACCGCCTCTACGCCCAGCAATAACCAGCAGGAGCCCCGCCGCCGCCACATCGTGCGGGTTTTCCCGATGGTGCCTCCGGCGACGGCGGAGGGAGGGGAGGGGGTGAGGGGAGAGGGCCTCAAGCGCCGGCAGGGGAAGCCTTGGTGCGGCGCGGTATCGCTGCACTGGGGTCAGGTTAGGCCTCATTTTTCATTTTTCAGACGTCGGAGAATTAGCGGAGTTATTAACATAAATACAAGCCTATTTGGCAAAAAAAATCTAGGAAGGGGGGCCACGGCCCAGTTTTTTCCCATTGATGCTCCGCCACTGCAACCTAGTATTTTCAATGTGTCTCTAAACAATACGTTAAAGATATTGTTTTATGATCAAGTGTAGAATTGGAGTTAAGAGTTTGCAAAGCTGTTGATAAGTCATTTCACAGCCATCGTTGCTTCTTCCTAGTATGTGTTATCTATTCATTTCCCTATGCCCATGTGTGACCTTTGTAGCTATAGTTTATGTGATTTAGATCATTTTACATGGTGGATGCTAATTGATGCTAAAAATATATTTAGTCTGAACACCCTATAGATATTGTTCAACATGGATTGCCTAAGTAACAAAATGAGTAGACTAAGGTATAGCCTAGTGGTGGGAAGGGGTTGATGCCTTCCCACCCTCCCAGGTTCAAGGCATGGTACTTGCAATTTGGGTTTGTTGTACCAATTATACTATAGGGGCCTCCCTTACAGTGTTTCTGTCAAAAAAGCAACAAAATGAACCACCTAGTATTTTAGGGACAAGGCTCAGACACAAAGAACGAGGTCCTGAAGATATTTCAGTAATTCTTTCACCCTCCTTCCTAGTTACAACCTTGTAGATCGGCCACCATCACTCAAAGGATCAAATCACACGGGTTGCAATGCAAACACCCACCGAAGTTCAAGAGTGGAGGAAATAAGCCTTATCCCGCACGTCAAAACGATATATAAAAATACATCATTTTATTGTCATTTACAAATTCGATTGGAGTTTAGAGTTTTTGAGGTGGTTGTTTCTTGCTAGCATGTGTATATATCGATTAATTTGCTATGTGCATGTGTGAAGTCTCGGGGAACATTTTGTCCGTTTTAGTTCATTTTACAGGGTGCATGCTGAAAACAATTTGCAATGCATGTTCTGTTACATATTTTGTGAGCTGACTACCATGTTTCTCACTCTAACTTTTGCTATGACTCTTAGCTACACTCGCTGGCATTGGTGTGTCATTGCTCTGATTTTCTCTACATCATGAGTTCAACAAATGGGAACTAGTGAAGAATATTCATCATTTTATTTATTAAAGTTGTGTGTCTCATCTTAACAAGTCAGAAAGTTTGCTTATTTATGTTTCTATGACTAACTAGCCCTTTACGAGATATAACAATGTGTACTTCATATGTACTACATGACATGTAAATTAAATGTCTTGCTGTGTTTCATGGTGCTAGTATAATCTTAAAAATGAAACGGTATTACCAAATTGTCAAGTATAAACTAGTTGGCTTGTTAAGCCGACATCTTATCCTATGAATGGATTAAGGTATCCCAAAGAAATAAAGACAGAAAATAGAAATTCAACTATGCAGGGTGTATGAACTTGAAAGAAATCATTTTAATACTATGAATCATTTTTATGTTGTGTGATCCAAAAGGAAGAGGAATGAACACCAAAGAACAATCGGCATGGGTGGCAACATGAAAACTCAAAACAAATCCTCTTCCGGTGTTAGACGAGGAACTCATGTTTTAGCCTTCCATCATGTTACCATGCTCACCTCTCTTAGGCCCTCTTTTTTTCCACTTTCTGTCTCGTACTGGACATCTCATATAACCTAAATATATGAACATATATGTATTCTTTTCCTGCTAAAGCAATTTAACAAGCAAAAGGAAGAGGAAGGAGCGCATAAGAATGATAGGAATGAGAGGCATCGGGAAATACCAAACCAAATTTCCACCACAACACAGGAGATGAAGAACCAATAAGTTAGACTTTCCTTTATGTTCTCATTCCCACGGCTCTTAGGCCCTCTATTTCTTCCACTTCCTAGCTCGCTTTTGAGATCTCACAACGAATATGTGCGCATATATTTTATTTCCATGCTAACGCAACCAAGCAAGTCAATGAAAAGGAAGGAGTGCTAGAGAACAATAGGAGCAACCAAGCAAGCAAAAGAAAAGTAAGGAGTGCTAGAGAACAATAGGAATAGAAGACATCAGGAAACACCAAACTGAATTCTCACCTCCTACACTAGAGGTGGAAGCAAAGCAAGTTAGGGTTTCCTCCATGTTCCCATTCCCACTGCTCTCAAGCTCTCTTTTCTTCCTCTTCTCAACTAGCCTTCTAGATCTCAGGTTATCTAAGTATGTGCACACATATTTACGGTTTATGGATTAATCTATTGCGCAAGCGAAAAGGAAGAGGAAGGAGTGCTCAAGAACCATAGGAATGGGAGACATCAGGAAAGCACACAACTAAATATTTGCACCTCCAACACTAGAGGTGAAAATATAAGACTTAAACTTTCCTCCATGTTCCCATTCCTAGTGCTCTTATGCTCTCTCTTTCTTCCTCTTCCCTGCTTACTATTGAGCCTACAAAAGCTGAAGAAAAAATTATCAGACAACAAGCTTGAAATTGTTGGACTAAGTCTTTCAACTTTGATGTATAAATAGATGTGCTATGCACTATGTAGAGAACCATAGGAAGATCAACTAATTAAGACACCCAGTGCATAGTATCACTATACAGCCAATGACAATGGGGCCCATTGTCCTGTGTTGTACATGTAGAGCATGTGCAAGGATATCTTGTGCATTCATACAGCAGGAAAGTAATTTAGCGTTTTCACGGCAGAAGAAAATAAAAAATACTCTCCTTCGCCCTGCCAATTACTAGTAGTAGTTGCTACCACCTGAGATGCCAACTAACAAACACCTCGGCGCGCACACGCACCTCACCTGCCCTCATCGATGATGGAGGAGAACATCGACGACAGGTTCCCGGTCACCGGTGTGGCATCCCTGCCCGCAGCAGGGTCGGCGCTGAAAGACTGTTGACAGACCAGCCTGGCTGCTCGTGCCTGTGTAGCTGCTGCTGCTCCCGGCCTTGACCTGCCAATCCGTGATGTAGCCCGGCCATGTCGGCATCTTCCATGAGCATTGACACCACCATCGACATCAACGGTCGTCGGTGGGGCGACCCCTGGGTGCAGATGAGTGCGACGCGGATCACCCGGAGCACCTCCTCGCTGTTGAATTGCGACAACTTCGGATCCACAAAGTCGAGGGGGATGTCGTTCTCGTACAGGTCCCACACCTAAAAACATCCAGAGTTTTAGTAATCGTAGTAAAAAAATCAACTGTAAATTATGTGGCGGTCGGTTCACATAACTTTCAACATTACTCCACCAACTTCTATCAACACGTTATTTGGGACTTGGCTTGATGAGATAGATACTGCTACAGCGAGACACATTCGTGTGGGAGTATGTGCTTTATTGTGGGCAGTTTGGAACTGCAGAAATGATTTGGTTTTTAACAGAACAACAAACATTCATTTTTTGCAGGTTATCTTCAGAACAACTGCGTTGATCCATATGTGGTCGCTAGTCACTCCGATAGAGGCCAGGGAGCATTTGGTTACTGGGTCTACCCGATGGGAGATGGTAGCATGGGATATTTTCACCGGTTCGGATGGCGGTCATGTAATATGATAGGCATGTAGTGCTCCTACCGTTTGCCAGCCGGTTGTGGCCTTTCTTTTTATGCTTTGCTCTTCGTGAGATTTTTTTGTATTTCTTTGTTCGAGACTTGGAGACTTTTGTTGGACCTTTTGTTTATTAATAATATTGGCCGTATGCATCATTCCGATGCAGAGGCTGGGGCGATCCCCCTTTTCGAAAAAAAGATTTTGCCGACAGCATACCGACCAAATCACAGTTGTGGGCTTTTGGCTTTACTTTCTACTAATATACTCTGGATTTTATTGACCTTACTGAAGGAAATATGCCCTAGAGGCAATAATAAAGTTATTATTTATTTCCTTATTTCATGATAAATGTTTATTATTCATGCTAGAATTGTATTAACCAGAAACATAATACATGTGTGAATACATAGACAAACAAAGTGTCACTAGTATGCCTCTACTTGACTAGCGTGTTGATCAAAGATGGTTATGTTTCCTAGCCATAGACATGAGTTGCCATTTGATTAACGGGATCACATCATTAGGAGAATGATGTGATTGACTTGACCAATTCCGTTAGCATAGCACTTGATCGTTTAGTTTGCTGCTATTGCTTTCTTCATGACTTATACATGTTCCTATGACTATGAGATTATGCAACTCCCGTTTATCGGAGGAACACTTTGTGTGCTACCAAACATCACAATGTAACTGGGTGATTATAAAGGTGCTCTACAGGTGTCTCTGAAGGTACTTGTTGGGTTGGCGTATTTCGAGATTAGGATTTGTCACTCCGATTGTCGGAGAGGTATCTCTAGGCCCACTCGGTAATGCACATCACTATAAGCCTTGCAAGAATTGCAACTAATGAGTTAGTTGAGGGATGATGCGTTATGGAACGAGTAAAGAGACTTGCCGGTAACGAGATTGAACTAGGTATTGAGATACCCACGATCGAATCTCGGGCAAGTAACATACCGATGACAAAGGGAACAACGTATGTTGTTATGCGGTTTGACCGATAAAGATCTTCGTAGAATATGTGGGAGCCAATATGAGCATCCAGGTTCCGCTATTGGTTATTGACCGAAGACGTGTCTCGGTCATGTCTACATAGTTCTCGAACCCGTAGGGTCCGCACGCTTAAAGTTCGGTGACGATCGTAATAAGAGTTTTTGTGTTTTGATGTACCAAAGGTTGTTTGGAGTCCCGGATGAGATCAAGGACATGACGAGGAGTCTCGAAATGGTCGAGACGTAAAGATTGATATATTGAATGACTATGTTTGGACATCGGAAGGGTTCCGAGTGGTTCAGGCATTTTTCCGGAGTACCGGGAGGTTACCGGACCCCCCCGGGAGAAGTTATGGGCCTTATGGGCCATAAGAAGGAAGCACACCAGCCCACAAGGGTCTGATGCGCCCCCTTTGGGCAGGAGGCCGAATTGGAGAAGGTTTGGGGGGTGCGGCCCCCCTTTCCTTCTCTCCTACTCCTCCTTCCCTTCCTCTCCTACTCCAACTAGGGAAGGGGAAATCCTACTCCCGGTGGGAGTAGGACTCCTCCAGGGCACGCCATAGGGGCCGTCCCTCTCCCCCTCCTCCACTCCTTTATATACGGTGGTGGGGGCACCCCATAGACACACAAGTTGATCTTCGTGATCGTTCTTTAGCCGTGTGCGGTGCCCCCTTCCACCATATTCCACCTCAGTCATATTGTAGCGGTGCTTAGGCAAAGCCCTGCGTCGGTAGAACATCATCACCGTCATCACGCCGTCATGCTGACGAAACTCTCCCTCAACACTTTGCTGGATCAGAGCTCGAGGGACGTCACCGAGAACGTGTGCAGAACTCGGAGGTGCCGTACGTTCGGTACTTGGATCGGTCGGATCGGGAAGACGTACGACTACTTCCTCTATGTTGTGTCAACGCTTCCATTGCTGGTATACAAGGGTACGTAGACAACACTCTCCTCTCTCGTTGCTATGCATCACCATGATCTTGCGTGTGCGTAGGATTTTTTTTGAAATTACTATGTTCCCCAACAATGGCATCCGAGCCTAGGTTTTATGCGTTGATGTAATATGCACGAGTAGAACACAAGTGAGTTGTGGGCGATATAAGTCATACTGCTTACCAGCATGTCACACTTTGGTTTGGTGGTATTGTTGGATGAAGCGGCCCAGACCGACATTACGCATACGCTTACGCGAGACTGGTTTTACTGCCGTGCTATGCACACAGGTGACTAGCGGGTGTCAGTTTCTCCAACTTTAGTTGAACCAAGTGTGGCTACGCCCGGTCCTTGCGAAGGTTAAAACAACACCAACTTGACAAACTATCATTGTGGTTTTGATGCGTAGGTAAGAACGGTTCTTGCTAAGCCCATAACAGACATGTAAAACTTGCAACAACAAAGTAGAGGACGTCTAACTTGTTTTTGCAGGGCATGTTGTGATGTGATATGGTCAAGACATGATGCTAAATTTTATTGTACTAGATGACACCCCGCGCGTTGCTGCGGGAATTGTAGCAATTAAAAAATTGGAAATTGGACAAATGAAAAGATAATTTGAATATACTTGTTAACTGTGTTGTCTCTTGGCTAAATTAAACCCATTTCATGACACCGAGCAATACACAATACAAATATTTTCCATTTTGCTTTAAGAAATATCAACATTACTACTCTTTCAATTGTCTAGTGACTAAATATAGTGAGCATGAAATCATCTGTTCATCCAAAACATCTCACAAAAGGAGCAAATAAAAATAGAACAAATCAAATAGGCATCGATGATTGCCTTGGGAGGTGATAATGCTTCTTGGTCACCTACATTATACTCACTTCTTATCTTCAGTCGATGACCATAGCACAGTGTTGGCAATTGAAAACTGGAAAGGAAACAACGTGTGAGAAGAGGTGCATGATGTCAAGAACATAGGCATACCAATTTTGGTTGTAACATTATTACAGCCAAGTAATTAAACCTGTACTACATTTAGTGAAGGAAATATTAGACAACAATTAGCAAGAAATTAACAATATTAGAGAAATTTGCAAGAAAGGTCAGTTTCAACAGGAAATAAAATAGTGAGGCAATCTAACAGTTCAGTGGACAGAGAGTTAGCCCTCCATCTCAACTTGAAACTTTAATGCAATATTGGCAGGAAATTGTCCCGATAGTAACTGAAAAGGGAATGAGAATTAATACAATACATGAAAATAGAATGACATTAAAATATAAAGAATATTTGTATCCTGATGCTAACAGAACGTAGAAGATTAAAAGAGAACACATCACATCTGCTTATGATAAGAGAAGGACCTCAAACGCTACACAGAAGGCATAGTAGAGCAAGAACAAAGCATGTTAGTTAATGTTTGGGATTACCTGCCTGAGTTCGGCTGGCAACAAACTCGAACAGTGTCCAGGATTGCAAAGTATTGCGTCACCAGTCCACTGCAGTGCCTCCAATGGGTGGCTGCATCAAGGACGACGACAATCCGATCTGCTTAAAATTGATGTCCACATTCTACTATTATGGGCTCAATTAGCCTTACAGACTTGAAATAAGGTGTTATGGAGATCTGCAGTTATGCCACACACATACATGTTCAGAAGATTTTTAAGGTCTGGGATGTAGGAACTCGTGGTTGGAGCATGGCATGTTATAATACTGCCAGAAAAAACAACGTACCTGAAAATGAACTGGACTACTCTGATCCTCTGGTCCTACAAAACAATCATAATAGTTCAAACTGAATACAGATAAAATTTGTACTAATCAAACATGAGAGAGAGATATGCAGGTCTGTAGTTGAGCAAATATCAGAACATCCAACCAAGCTGACTCGGGACTGAGAGGGAGGAGAGTCCCAACCTCTTATCCACGTGACATTCAAGGAGGACGCCGGCGCCCGGTGGCAGCACATCTAGTTCAATGGGTGTCCGGTTCGACGCCTGGGCGCGGGATTTGGGCAGCAGAGCCGACGGTGGTGGCAAAATAGGGATTCAGGTTGACAGCAACACAGAAATCCGGCAGCCACGAACTTCTTACCCAACCATGGCATGTGTTTCGATCTCATGGCGTGAGTGGAACCGATGAGCCCGGAAGAGAGGTTAATAACATAGGAGATCAACCGTGTGGTGGAGAAAATAACTTGGGGGATACCAAAGGGTGTCGTGGAGACCATTATTTCTTAGGGAAAAAAGCTGAAATATCATATATGTAATCTAGGAAAAAAAAAGATTAATTTGTTTATGTGGTGGTTTGCTGAGTTGGATAGGCTGTTGCTCCCTGAAGTTTCACCTTCTGCCACAAGACATGAAGAGACAGCTAAACATTTGGGCTTCTTTTTGTTTTAGACGATCGGGCTTCGGTGCACAGTATATAAGATTGTAATCCGTTTTTTGCATGGAGGATATGGCGGGCCAAAGAATGAATGTCTCATGGCTGTATGCGGACGCATTGCTATGATGAAGAATTGATGACATGGCCAAGTGCTGATGTGGACAGCTTGCATGTCTAGATAAATAAGGTAGTGGGGGTGAACTTCTTAGGTATATAGGATGAGATGATCATGTTTTGTAACCGAGTTATCGGCAATTGGCAGGAGCCATATGGTTGTCGCGTTATTGTATGCAATGCAATTGCGCTGTAATGCTTTACTTTATCACTAAGCGGTAGCGATAGTCGTGGAAGCATAAGATTGGAGAGACGACAACGATGCTACGATGGTGATCAAGGTGTCGCGCCGGTGACGATGGTGATCATGACGGTGCTTCGGAGATGGAGATCATAAGCACAAGATGATGATGGCCATATCATATCACTTATATTGATTGCATGTGATGTTTATCTTTTATGCATCTTATCTTGCTTTGATTGACGGTAGCATTATAAGATGATCTCTCACTAAATTTCAAGATAAAAGTGTTCTCCCTGAGTATGCACCGTTGCCAAAGTTCGTCGTGCCCAGACACCACGTGATGATCGGGTGTGATAAGCTCTACGTCCATGTACAACGGGTGCAAGCCAGTTTTGCACACGCAGAATACTCAGGTTAAACTTGACGAGCCTAGCATATAACAGATATGGCCTCGGAACACGGAGACCGAAAGGTCGAGCGTGAATCATATAGTAGATATGATCAACATAGTGATGTTCACCATTGAAACTACTCCATCTCACGTGATGATCGGACATGGTTTAGTTGATATGGATCACGTGATCACTTAGAAGATTAGAGGGATGTCTGTCTAAGTGGGAGTTCTTAAGTAATATGATTAATTGAGCTTTAATTTATCATGAACTTAGTCCTGGTAGTATTAGCATATCTATGTTGTAGATCAATAGCTCGCGATGTTGCTCCCAGTTTATTGTGTTCCTAGAGAAAAATTATGTTGAAAAATGTTAGTAGCAATGATGCGGATTGGATCCGTAATCCGAGGATTATCCTCATTGCTGCACGGAAGAATTATGTCTTTGATGCACCGCTAGGTGACAGACCTATTGCAGGAGTAGAGGCACACGTTATGAACGTTTGGCTAGCTCAACATGATGACTACTTGATAGTTTAGTGCACCATGCTTAACGGCTTAGAATCGGGACTTCAAAGATGTTTTGAAAGTCATGGACCATATGAGATGTTCCAGGAGTTGAAGTTAATATTTCAAGCAAATACCCGAGTTGAGAGATATGAAGTCTCCAACAAACTTCTATAGCTAAAAAGATGGAGGAGGAGAATAGCTCAAGCAGTGAGCATGTACTCAGATTGTCCGAGTATTACAATCGCTTGAATCAAGTGGGAGTTAATCTTCCAGATAAGATAGTGATTGATAGAATTCTCTAGTCACCATCACCAAGTTAGTAGAACTTCGTGATGAACTATGATATGCAAGGGATAATGAAAACGATTCCCAAGCTCTTCGTAATGCTGAAATCAACGATGGTTGAAATCAAGAAAAATATCAAATGTTGATGGTAGACAAGACCAATAGTTTCAAGAAAAGGGAAAAGGGAAGAAGGGGAACTTCAAGAAGAATGGCAAGCAAGTTGCTGCTCAAGTGAAGAAGTCCAAGTCTGGTCCTAAGCCTGAGACTAAGTGCTTCTACTGCAAAGGGACTGGTCACTGGAAGCGGAACTGCCCCAAGTATTTTGCGGATAAGAAGGATGGCAAAGTGAACAAAGGTATATTTGATATACAGATTATTTATGTGTATTTTACTAGTGTTCGTAGCAACCCCTCAGTATTTGATATCGGTTCAGTTGCTAAGAATAGTAACTCGAAACGGGAGTTGCAGAATGAACAGAGACTAGTTAACGGTGAAGTGACGATGTGTATTGGAAATGGTTCCAAGATTGATATGATCATCATCGCACACTCCCTATACTTTCGGGATTAGTGTTAAACCTAAAATAAATGTTATTTAGTGTTTGCGTTGAGCATGAATATGATTGGATCATGTTTATTGCAATACGGTTATTCATGTAAGTTAGAGAATAATTGTTGTTCTGTTTACATGAATAAAACCTTCTATGGTCATACACCCAATGAAAATGGTTTGTTGGATCTCGATCGTGGTGATACACATTTTCATAATATTGAAGCCAAAAGATGCAAAGTTAATAATGATAGTGCAATTTATTTGTGGCACTGCCGTTTAGGTCATATTGGTGTAAAGCGCATGAAGAAAATCCATGCTGGTGGACTTTTGGAATCATTTGATTATGAATCAGTTGATGCTTGCGAACCATGCCTCATGGGCAAGATGACTAAGACTCCACTCTCCGGAACAATGGAGCGAGCAAAAGATTTGTTGGAAATCATACATACTGATGTATGTGGTCCGATGAATATTTAGGCTCGCGATAGATATCATTATTTTCTGATCTTCACAGATGATTTGAGCAGATATGAGTATATCTACTTGATGAAACACAAGTATGAAACATTTGAAAAGTTCAAAAGAATTTCAGAGTGAAGTGGAGAATCGTCGTAACAAAAATAAAAGTTTCTACGATATGACCACAGAAATAAAATATTTGAGTTACAAGTTTGGCCTTCAGTTAAAACAATGTGAAATAGTTTCACTACTCACGCCACCTGGAACACCACAGTGTAATGGTGTGTCCGAACGTCGTAACCATGCTTTATTAGATATGGTGCGATCTATGACATCTCTTACTAATTTACCGCTATCGTTTTGAGGTTATGCATTAGAGAAAGCTACATTCACGTTAAATAGGGCACCATCTAAATCCGTTGAGACGACACCGTATGAACTATGGTTTGGCAAGAAACTTAAGCTGTCGTTTCTTAAAGTTTGAGGTTGCAAAGCTTATGTGAAAAAGTTTCAACCTGATAAGCTCAAACCCAAATCGGAGAAGTGCGTCTTCATAGGTTACCCAAAAGAAATTGTTGGGTACACCTTCTATCACAGATCTGAAGGCAAGATATTCGTTGCTGAGAATGGATCCTTTCTAGAGAAGGAGTTTCTCTCAAAAGAAGTGAGTGGGAGGAAAGTAGAACTTGATGAGGTAATTGTACCTGCTCCCTTATTGGAAAGTAGTTCATCACAGAAATCTGTTCCTGTGACTACTACACCAATTAGTGAGGAAGTTAATGATGATGATCATGTAACTTCAGATCAAGTTACTACCGAACCTTGTAGGTAAACCAGAGTAAGATCCACACCAGAGTGGTACGGTAATCCTATTCTGGAGGTCATGTTACTTGACCATGACGAGCCTACGAACTATGAGGAAGCGATGATGAGCCCAGATTCCGCGAAATGGCTTGAGGCCATGAAATCTGAGATGAGATCCATGTATGAGAACAAAGTATGGACTTTGATTGACTTGCCCATTGATCAGCGAGCCATTGAGATTAAATGGATCTTCAAGAGGAAGACGGAAGCTGATAGTAATGTTACTATCTACAAAGCTAGAATTGTCGCAAAAAGGTTTTCGACAAGTTCAAGGTGTTGACTACGATGAGAGTTTCTCACTCGTATCTATGCTTAAGTCTATCCAAATCATGTTAGCAATTGCCGCATTTTATGAAATCTGGCAAATGGATAAACAAAACTGCATTCCTTAATGGATTTATTAAAGAAGAGTTGTATATGATGCAACCAGAAGGTTTGTCAATCCTAAAGGTGCTAACAAAATATGCAAGCTCCAGCGATCCATCTATGGACTGGTGCAAGCATCTCGGAGTTGGAATATACGCTTTGATAAGAAGCATATAGTTTTATACAGACTTGCGGTGAAGCCTGTATTTACAAGAAAGTGAGTGGGAGCACTACAGCATTTCTGATAAAGATATGTGTATGACATATTGTTGATCGGAGATAATGTAGATTTATTCTGCAAAGCATAAAGGAATGTTTGAAAGGAGTTTTTCAAAGAAAGACCTCGGTGAAGATGCTTACATATTGAGCATCAAGATCTATAGAGATAGATCAAGACGCTTGATAAGTTTTTCAATGAGCACATACCTTGACAAGATTTTGAAGTAGTTCAAAATAGAACAGTCAAAGAAGGAGTTCTTGCCTGTGTTACAAGGTGTGAAGTTGAGTAAGACTCAAAACCCGACCACGGCAGAAGATAGAGAGAATGAAAGTCATTCCCTATGCCTCAGCCATAGGTTCTATAAAGTATGCCATGCTATGTACTAGACCTATTGTATACCCTGCCCTGAGTTTGGCAAGGGAGTACAATAGTGATCTAGGAGTAGATCACTGGACATTGGTCAAAATTATCCTTAGTGGAATAAGGATATGTTTCTCGATTATGGAGGTGACAAAAGGTTCATCGTAAAGGGTTACGTCGATGCAAGTTTTGACACTGATCCAGATGACTCTAGATCTCAATCTGGATACATATTGAAAGTGGGAGCAATTAGCTAGAGTAGCTCCGTGCAGAGCATTGTTGACATAAAAATTTGCAAAATACTTACGGATCTGAATATGGCAGACCCGTTGATTAAACTTCTCTCACAAGCAAAACATGATCACACCTTAGTACTCTTTGGGTGTTAATTACATAGCGATGTGAACTAGATTATTGAATCTAGTAAACCCTTTGGGTGTTGGTCACATGACGATGTGAATTATGGGTGTTAATCACATGGTGATGTGAACTATTAATGTTAAATCACATGGCGATGTGAACTAGATTATTGACTCTAGTGCAAGTGGGAGACTGAAGGAAATATGCCCTAGAGGCAATAATAAAGTTATTATTTATTTCCTTATTTCATGATAAATGTTTATTATTCATGCTAGAATTGTATTAACCAGAAACATAATACATGTGTGAATACATAGACAAACAAAGTGTCACTAGTATGCCTCTACTTGACTAGCTTGTTGATCAAAGATGGTTATGTTTCCTAGCCATAGACATGAGTTGTCATTTGATTAACGGGATCACATCATTAGGAGAATGATGTGATTGACTTGACCCATTCCGTTAGCATAGCACTTGATCGTTTAGTTTGTTGATATTGCTTTCTTCATGACTTATACATGTTCCTATGACTATGAGATTATGCAACTCCCGTTTACCGAAGGAACACTTTGTGTGCTACCAAACGTCACAACGTAACTGGGTGATTATAAAGGTGCTCTACAGGTGTCTCCGAAGGTACTTGTTGGGTTGGCGTATTTCGAGATTAGGATTTGTCACTCCGATTGTCGGAGAGGTATCTCTGGGCCCACTCGGTAATGCACATCACTATAAGCCTTGCAATCATTGCAACTAATGAGTTAGTTGCGGGATGATGTGTTACGTAACGAGTAAAGAGACTTGCCGGTAACGAGATTGAACTAGGTATTGAGATACCGGCGATCGAATCTCGGGCAAGTAACATATCGATGACAAAGGGAACAACGTATGTTGTTATGCGGTTTGACCGATAAAGATCTTCGTAGAATATGTGGGAGCCAATATGAGCATCCAGGTTCCGCTATTGGTTATTGACTAGAGACGTGTCTCGGTCATGTCTACATAGTTCTCGAACCCGTAGGGTCCGCACGCTTAAAGTTCAGTGACGATCATAATAAGAGTTTTTGTGTTTTGATGTACCGGAGGTTGTTCGGAGTCCCGGACGAGATTGGGGACATGACGAGGAGTCCCGAAATGGTCGAGACGTAAAGATTGATATATTAGATGACTATGTTTGGACATCGGAAGGGTTCCGAGTGGTTCAGGCATTTTTCCGGAGTACCGGGAGGTTACCGGAACCCCCCGGGAGAAGTTATGGGCCTTATGGGCCATAAGAAGGAAACACACCAGCCCACAAGGGGCTTGTGCGCCCCCTTTGGGCAGGAGGCCGAATTGGAGAAGGTTTGGGGGGTGCGCCCCCCCTTTCCTTCTCTCCTACTCCTCCTTCCCTTCCTCTCCTACTCCAACTAGGGAAGGGATGAATCCTACTCCCGGTGGCAGTAGGACTCCTCCAGGGCACGCCATAGGGGCCGGCCCTCTCCCCCTCCTCCACTCCTTTATATACGGGGGTGGGGGTACCCCATAGACACACAAGTTGATCTTCGTGATCGTTCCTTAGCCGTGTGCGGTGCCCCCTTCCACCATATTCCACCTCGGTCATATCGTAGCGGTGCTTAGGCGAAGCCTTGCGTCGGTAGAACATCATCACCGTCATCATGCCGTCGTGCTGACGAAACTCTCCCTCAACACTTTGCTGGATCGGAGCTCGAGGGACGTCACCGAGTTGAACGTGTGCAGAACTCAGAGGTGCCATATGTTCGGTACTTGGATCGGTCGGATCGGGAAGACGTACGACTACTTCCTCTATGTTGTGTCAACGCTTCCATTGCCGGTCTACAAGGGCATGTAGACAACACTCTCCTCTCTCGTTGCTATGCATCACCATGATCTTGCGTGTGCGTAGGAATTTTTTTGAAATTACTACGTTTCCCAACACTTACATTTTCAAATATAAGTATAAGGTGTATCGTCTTCAAGCCTAGTGTGATGGTTCGGTTCACCGGCAACAATCTCCAGCGCTACCACGCCGAGTGCAAACACGTCAATCTTCTCAGCCGTGTGGCCTCTCATGGCGTACTCAGGTCCATGGTAGCCACTAGGAGAAGGAAAGCCAGCCAATCGCCGTCAGGACATTTAATTTTTTTTCACAAACTCATGAGGGTGATGTCGATGGAGACAAATTAAGACATAGGCTGGGAGTTAGTGTGAACATCTTAGGATTCCAACAATCAACTTTCTGCATCATTGAAGAACCTCAATATCCACAGGCTGGATTTCACCGCTTAGCATAGAGGTAAAGTGCCAAAGTTTTGGAAGGAATTAGAAGGAAGGGACCTCAGTATTTTCATGTGAATTTGTGATGACAATGATGTCTGAATATTGTGAAGACTGATTTTTACCTGAATATTGTGAAGGCAGATTTTTACCCAAAGTGTGTGGTCTAAGAATGAATTGGTAGTAATTTGGTTAGATTCTATAGTGTATTAGTAAACTATAAGGTGAAGTGTTCTGTCCGCGCTTGGATGCATTCCTTCCATCATGACTTTGCCTAGTAAAACCCAAATGGCAGATAGCGGTGAATGATCAATAGAAGTAGGGAGTAATAGGCGGCCACTTCATACCTGATTTTGCGATCACCAGATTGACAGGCACCATTCATTTATTTGAAATGATTGTTTTGCTTGACAACTCAACTGATACAAATGTACACAATTGACCTCTCGAGAGAGAATGGAATTAACTCCCATGACAACTCAACTGATGCAACTATTTAGGCACTTTAGTCCTTTATTTTTGGTTTATACTCATAAGTTTTTCAAATGTGAACCGTTGAAGCCAATTTCCCTGGCTCTCAGGTGTGGCGGCGGCCTCAAATTTTTTTCTAAAAGCAAATACCCCTTTTCTTCAAGGTTCATCACTCGTGATAAAATAGCATTTTTCCCTCGCGCGCTCATATGTTTCGTCATCCTATTTGAGTTGATCATCATACTGTAATGTTTTACCATATAATTTGTCTATGCATTTAATTTCTGAATCATGAATCGTGTCTAGGGAAAGTAGTATTTTGAGGTTTTGATTAAAATCTTGTCTCACAGGTCCAGTAACTAATATCCACCTAGTAACACCTAAAATATTATATCTATGTAATCATCTGATGTGTTGAGTTAAATCTACATAGACATTGTGATTCCTGACGAAGCAACTTCTCTGTTGTCATTTCCATGTGCAGAATTTGTACCTAGCAGCTCTGAAGTTGAGGTTGAATTGAATCAGTAGATGAAATATAGTAGCTGCCAATGGTGAAGATGGTACGACAGCTGCAACTTCAACCGTTCCATTTAGGGTTTCCTCCATGTTCCCATTCCCACTGCTCTCAGGCTCTCTTTTCTTCCTCTTCTCAACTAGTGTTCTAGATCTCAGATTATCTAAGTATGTGCACACATATTTATGAATTAATCTATTGTGCAGGAGAAAGAGAAGAGAAAGGAGTGCTCAAGAACCATAGGAATGGGAGGCATCGGGAAAACACCAAACATAACATTTGCACCCCCAATACTAGAGGTGAAAACAAATAAGTTTGGCATTCCTCCATATTCCCATTCCTAGCGCTCTTAAGATCTCTCTTTCGTCTACTTCTTCACAGCTTACTCTCAGTGCTTACGAAACTCTCAAATAAGTAAACACTAAGCTTAAAGTGTTGGACTAAGTGTTTCAAACTATAAATAGACTGTAGGCAACTCTATAGAGAAACTTAAGAAGAGCAAGCATGGAAGACTCACAGTGCATGTGGCACCATTCTATAACCAGAGACAATGGGGCCACACAATAACTGGGCCTTGTCCTATTGTCATGTACTCTTAATTCACATCACATGCAGGGAGATCTTTTGCTTACCAACATCCGAAATCTGATATATCATTTTATCAAATTGTGCACATATATAGAACCAAATGTTATGGGTAAAAGATAAGAATAATATGAAGCAAAAAAGGTAGCAAGCAAAATTTATGATCTAAAAGAAAATATGAATTTGTACAAATTAAACATAGGAAAAATATGAAAGGATGGAAAAGAACATTTCGATTACAATTGGTACACATGGACTTCATATATTAGCTACACTAGAATAGATGATAATGTGATCAGCCCATGATTAAACAAATTATGCAGTAGTAAAACTAGAACGGTTGTACATGTCATTTCTAGAGGAAACAATATACATGTTTGTTGTTCTGTAAGTAATTTTGCATCCAAATTATGTAGGCTACACACAGATACATAGGATAGATAGGAAAACAAGAATCATCAGCCATGATCCCTTTGTGGAAGCATATTGGTCAAGACGTCAAGTACTTGTCTAAACTCAGTATCCACATCAATTCAGCATGGTTCACCTAGGCAATACGCTGCACCACCTAGTATTTTGGGGACAAGGTTCAGACACAAAGTAAGAGTGAGATCCTCAAGATAGCTCGGTACTTCTTCTAGCGGCAAAGTACTTCACAGTTACAACCTTGTGGCTCGGCCACCATCCCTTGGATCAAATCACCCAAGTTGTGATGTGAACATGCATTGAGGTTCGAGAGTGGAGAAAATAAGTTGCGCGTCTAAATAGTATGTTAAAAACACAGTGTTATGCTCAAGTGTACAAATTCCATTGGAGTTTAGAATTTTTGAAGCTGTTGATGAATCATTTCATAGTTATGGTTGCTTCTTGCTAGTATGTGTTACTTGTCCATTTTCTATGCCCATGTGTGAACTCTATAGGAACAGTTTATGTGATTTAAGATCATTTTACAGGGTGGAAGCTAATTAACGCTAAAGATAATCTGAAATGCATATAGTTTACGTGTTATGTTTGCTAATTAAAATATTTCCCACTCTGATTTCTGCTCCTATTCTTAGCTTCAATGGTGAGGAGTGGTGTGTCATTGATCTGATTCATATCCAGATTGATTTCAACTTAATGGAACGAGTGAAGAATATGTACCATTGTATGTGTTAAAGTTGTGTGTCTCATCTTTCTTATCTTGCTAAATTTAAAAAGGTGCTAGTGTATGTTTCTTTGACTACATGGATTTTTTTTCCAGATCTAGATGTATCTTTAATTTATATTAATTGCCTTGGAATGATATGGACTCGTGTGCAGAATAATCCGGGGCTAAAACATGTTTTGTTCTATTTGTAGAATTTGAAATGTAGTTTACTATACTATACTATATTTTAAAGTATAAACTAGTTAGCAATCCGCCATCTTACCATACCATGGATTAAGGAATGCCAGAAAAACAGCAAAAAAATAACATTCCTACTACGTAGAGTATATGAACTTGAACCAAATCATGTTATATTATAAATCCTTCTTGTGTTGTGTGATCCAAAAGGAAGAGGAAGGAGCACCAAAGAACAATAGGCATGGGAGACCAAAGCATCCTCTAGTGTTAGATGAGGAATGAGAGCTTTAGCCTTCCATCATGTTCCCATGCACACTGCTCTTAGGCTCTCGTTACTTCATCTTCCTGTCTCACAGTGGACATCTCATATCATATAAATATATCAACATATATGTTTACTTTATTGCTAAACAATCTACCAAACAAATAGTAAGAGGAAGAGCGCTTAAGAACAATAGGAATGAGAGGTATCGGGAAATATGAAATGGGATTTCCACCTCAACAAAAGAGGTAAAGAACCGGTAGGTTACGTTTTTCTATGTGTTATCATTCCCATTGCTATTAAGCTCTCTCTTACTTCCTTTTCCTAGATCGATTTTGATATTTCACATTGAAGATGTGCACACACACATATATTTGGTTTCTAATCAAAGCCAAGCAAGCCAATTTTGTGTGCCCTTACCACCTTTCTCACTCTGATTTCTGCTCATACTTTGAGTTAGCAGTGGTATGTCATTGATGTGGTTTAGTCTCCAACATGAGATCAATATAAAGAACCATCCTATGTGTTAAAGTCATGTGTCTCATCTTGTTAATTCTGAAAATGTGCTTGTTTATGTTTCTACAAAGGCCCTTTTTGGACATAGAGAGGTATACTTCATATATATATATATAAGGACTCATGTGTGGAAGCCTAAAAAAGGACCCATGTGCGGAATAATCTGGAGCTACACATGTGTGTCGTTATGGAATAAGGAATGGCAACAAACAAATAAACACAGAAGATAGCAATCCAACTATGTAGGACTAATGAACTTGATCAAATCATATTGTACTACGAATCATTTTCATTTTGTATGATCCAAAAGGAAGAGGAAGGCACACCAAAGAATAATAGGGATGGTAGGCATCAGGGAAAGTCAACCAAAGTATCTTACTTTGTTACACAGGAACTGAGAGGTGAGAGCTTTAGCCTTCCCTCATGTTCCCATGCCCGCCTTTTGGTCCTCTTCATGTTATCCATATGCATTCTTTTGCTAAAGCGATTTAGCAAACAAAAAGGAAGAGGAAGGAGTGCCTAAGAACGATAGGAATGAGACACATAGGGAAATACCAAACTGAATTGCCACCTCAATACTAGAGGTGAAGAACCAATAAGTTAGGATTTCCTCTATGTTATCACTCCCACTGCTCTTAAGCCCTCTCTTTCTTCCTCTTGCTACCTCATTTTTTGACGTCTGACATGAAATATGTGCACACATATGTTTGGTTTTTAAGCTTCAACAACCAACCAAGCCAAAAGGGAAGAGGAAGGAGTGCTTGAGAACAATATAGGAATGAGAGCCTTGGAAAACACCAAAGTGAGTTCTCACCTCCAACACTAGAGGTGGAAACAAAGCAAGTTAGACTTTCCTCCATGTTCCCACTCCCACTGTTCTTAATTATGCTCTCTTTTCTAACACTTTTCGACTCGCCTTCAAGCTCTCCACTTAACCAAATATGTGGACTCATGTCTATTGATTCTCCACCAAAGCTATTGTATAAGACAAAAGGAAGAGGAAGGAGTGCACAAGGACAACAGGAATGGGAGGCATCAATAAAGGATCCATGAAAAATATTTGCACCTCCAACACTAGAGGTGCAAACGTACAAGGAGGGATTTCCTTATCTTCATGCTTACTCTCGGAGCCTACAAATCTAACGAATCAAAAACTCTCAAATAACAACCTTGAATTGCTGGAAAAAGTGTTTCAACTTTGAGGTATAAATAACAAGTGGTGCACCATATGGAGAACCATAGAGGAGTGCATGAGGCATAATTGTATTTTCAATGATGGTGGGGCCTCATAATCACGGAGCCCTGTCCTATTGTCCTCTACTCATAAATTAGAGCAACTGAATGGAAATCTCTTTTGCTTACCCTGTTACCCATATCTAAAACTAGTACATAATATCCATATCGGCATGTGCATTTATACAGTATGAAGAAGTGTAGCAATAAGAAGTCATGAGATAAAATAATATAAACCTGAACAAATTAAACAAGAAAACTTGGAAACAATATAGAACAATGGGGGGGGCATTGAAGTGGCAACAAATTTTTACACAGGTATTTCAGAGCCGAGGTACACCATTACAGATGAAAAATATGATTAGTCCATGATTCTAGAGATATCATATTAGTAAAATCAAATGTATATATGCCATTTTATCAAGAGATAAAATGTGTATATGGCTAGGGTTATTGTTCTATAAGTAATTTAGTATCCAAATTCTGAAGGTTGTACACAACAACATACATGGAAGGAGGGAAAATAGGAAAATGTATCTCCAAGGAAATCATTAGCCACAACCCCTATGAGGAAAACACATTGTATACATCGGTTCAACATGGATCGCCTAAGCAACATGATGAACCACCTAGTATTTTAGGGACAATGTTTAGACACAAAGAACGAGGTCCTAAGATATTTCATTACTTCTTCCACCCATCAAAGGACTTCCCAGTTACAACCTTGTGCCATGACTTGAAGATCAATCACCGTTGCAATGCAAACATCCACCGAGGTTCAAGAGTGGGGCCTTATCCCGCACGTATAAACAATCTATAAAAAACATCATTTTATGATCGTGTACAAATTCCATTGGATTTTAGAGTTTTCGAAGTGGTTGTTCCTCGCTAGCCTGCGTATGTATCCATTCGTTTGCTATGTGCATGTGTGAGGTCTTTAGGAACAGTTTGCTTATTTAGATCATTTTACAGGGTGGATGCTAAAAACAAGCTGCAATGCATGTGTTGTTACATGTTTTATGAGCTGACTATCATCTTTGCCACTCTAATTTCTGCTATGACTCCTATCTACAATGGTCGGCATTGGTGTCTCATTGATACAATTTTCTGTACATCGTGAGTTCAAAGGGAACTAGTGTAGAATCTGCATCATTGTATGTATTAAAGTTGTGTCTCATCTTAACAAGCCTAAAAGTGTGTTTATTTATGTTTCTACAACTAATTGGCTCTTTTCCGGATATAGCGACGTGTACTTCATGTATGTACTATCTGACAGGTAAATTAAATGTCTTGGTGTGTTTCATGGTGCAAGTAGAATCTTCCAAATGAAACAACACTACCAAATTATCAAGTATAAAGCAGTTTGCATGTTAAGCCGACATCTTATCTTGTGAATGGATTAAGGCATGCTAGAGAAACAAAGACTAAAATTAGCAATCTAACTATGCGGGGTGTATGAACTTGAACGAAATCATTTTAACACTATGAATCCTTTTTATGTTGTGTGATCCAAAAGGGAGAGGAAGGAGAACCAAAGAACAATAGGCATGGGTGGCAAGGTTAAAAAAATAGGCATGTGTGGCTACATGGAAACTCAAAACAAAGCCTCTGTTAGACAAGGATCTAAGGTCTTTAGCCTTCCATCATGTTCCCGTGCTCACCGCTCTTAGGCCTTTTTTTCTTCCACTTCCTGTCTCACATTAGACATCTCATATAACATGAATATATGCGCATATATGTTTTTTTTTCTGCTAAAGCAATTTAGCAAACAAGAAGGAAGAGGAAGGAGTGCATAAGAACGATAGGAATGAGAGGCATCGGGAAATACCAAACAAAATTTCCATCACAACACAAGTGATGAAGAATCAATAAGTTAGGATTTCCTCTATGTTCTCATTCCCACCGCTCTTAGGCCCTCTCTTTCTTCCTCTTCCTAGCTCGCTTTTGAGATCTCACATCGGATATGTGTGCACATAGCTAAAGCAACCAAGCAAGCCAAAAGAAAAGGAAGGAGTGCATGAGAACAATAGGAATAGGAGGCATCAGGAAACACCAAGCTGAATTATCACCTCCTACACTAGAGGTGAAAACAAAGCAAGTTAGGGTTTCCTCCATGTTCCCATTCCCACTGCTCTCAGGCTCTCTTTTCTTCCTCTTCTCGACTAGCCTTCTAGCTAGATCTCAGATTATTTAAGTATGTGCATACATATCTATGATTTGTGCATTTATCTATTGCGCAAGCCAAAGGGAAGAGGGGGGGGGGGGGGGGGTGCTCAAGAACCATAGGAATGGGAGATCAGGAAAGCACAAAACTAAATATTTGCACCTCCAACACTAGAGGTGAAAACAAAAGAGTTAAGCTTTCCTCCATGTTCCCATTCCTAGTGCTCTTGTGCTCTCTCTTTCTTCCTCTTCCCTGCTTACTTTCGGAGCGTACAAAATCTGAAGAAAAAAGTATCAGGCAACAAGCTTGAATTGCTGGACAAAGTGTTTCAGCTTTGATGTATAAATAGATGTGATGTGCACCTACAGAACCATAGGAAGATCAAGTAATTAAGACACCCAGTGCATAGTATCACTGCAAAGTTAATGACAATGGGGCCCATTGTCCTGTGCTGTACATGTAGAGCATGTGCAAGGAGATCTTCTGCTTACATATATCTGGGAAGCTATTGCATTCATAGAGCAGGAAAATAATTTAGCATTCGCGGCAGAAGAAAATAAAAATACTCTCCTTCGCCCATACTACCACCTGACGATGACAACTACGTAGCAAACACCTTGGCGCGCGCACGCACCTCACCTGCCCTCGTCGATGATGGAGGTGAACATCGGCGACGGGTTTCCGGTCGCCGGCGTGGCATCCCCACCTGCAGCGTGGCCACCGCCGGAAGACTGCTGCGTGGTCGACGATGACGACAGGCCGGCCTGGCTGCTCGTGCCCGTGTAGCTGCTGCTGCTCCCGGCCTTGACCTGCCACTCCGTGATGTAGCTCGGCTTGATCACCTCCTCCCCGGCCATGTCGGCGTCTCCCGTGAGCATCGACACCACCCTTGACATGGACGGCCGTCGGTGGGGCGATCCCTGGGTGCAGATGAGTGCGACGCGGATCACCCGGAGCACCTCCTCGCTGTTGAACTTCGAGAGCTTGGGGTCCACGAAGTCCAGAGGGTTGCCGTTCTCGTAAAGATCCCACACCTGAAAACATCAGACAGTTTCAGTGATTGTAGTACAAATTTCAACTGTAGATCTTGCCGACAATACACCGACCAAAGCACAGCTGCTGCTTTACTTTCGAGAACATTTCAAAATTTAACTTTCGAACGTACTGTGGCTTTTATTGATCTTTACCTTTTCAAATATATAAGTTGTCTCCTCTTCAAGCGTAGTGTGATGGTTTGATTCACCAGCAACAATCTCCAGCGCTACCACACCGAATGCAAAAACATCAATCTTCTCAGTCATGTGACCTCTCATGGCATACTCAGGTGCAAGGTAGCCACTTTGGAAAAGGAAAGCCAACCAATCACCGTCAGAACATTTACAAACAAATTTGACAAACTCATGAGGGCTGCGTCGATGGAGATGCACTTACAATGTGCCTGCAACTTTTGTGCTCACATGAGTCTTCTTGTCATCATAAAGCTTGGCAAGCCCGAAATCAGAGATCTTTGGGTTGAGATCGGCATCTAGCAAGACATTGCTGGCCTTAATGTCCCTGTGCACAATGCGGACGCTCGACTCCTCGTGGAGATAAGCTATACCTCTTGCTATGCCTAAGCATATCTCGAATCGTCTTGGCCAGTCTAGGTTCAAGCCTCCCTTTCCTGAAGATAAACATTGAGGGGCTTTAATTTTTATAAAATTAAGGTTCAACACAGCAGAGTCATAGTCGATCTTGAATGAAATCATACCAAACAGCGCGTGATCAAGGCTTCCATTCTCCAGGCACTCATAAACCAACAGCGGTGTCTTGCTCTCGAGGCAGCAGCCATACAACTTCACGAGATTACGGTGTTGCACCCTTGATATAGTCTCTATTTCCGTAGCAAATTGAAGTTTCCCCTGATTAGATGATTCAGAGAGCTGCTTCACTGCCACCACTCTACCATCACTTAACTTACCCTGCAAGGAAGTTGCACTAATCAATTAAGGTCAGGCTTTGACCAGGTTCTAGCAAATGAATACACTTGACAATGATGAATTTACGCATATCATCTGACAGATGTATACTAAGTTCAAGTTCAGATTATGACCAAGCAGTTTCTAAGCATTTACCAAATACAGATATATAGTAAAACGAACCAACCTTGTAAACTGATCCATATCCTCCTTCACCAAGTAGGTTACTGGAATCAAAATTTTCTGTGGCTGATCTTAGCTCACTATAACTGAATACATTTGGTCTTCCAACTATAGTGTACAGCTCTGCACAACAGACAAAAATGATCCTTAGCATAATTCTGTCTACAGGAAAGTAAACAATATGATCCTGGAATATCAAGGAGTACCTTCTAACTCCAATAATATTTTTTTCCTTTTCTGCCTCCATACAAAGACTCCAGCAAGAGCAGCCAGCAAACAAACAGCAACACCAATTACAACTCCAACGATCACACCAGTTTTACTGCTGCTCTTGTTGTCCACAGAGTAATGCACAGTAGGGATGAAATCTGAAAAAAGTTAACTTAGTTTGAGTATGCAAAACAATGAATGATGCTTAGTTGCAATGCAAGACGAGCAATTTAACACAGTTATGATTACATCAAATACAAAAGTGAATCGTGTAGAATTTCTACCCTCATCATGGGTCTTCCAACATTTATGCTAATTTCCAATTGAAATAGAAAACATTCAACTTGTTTAGACATGAATCAACCAGTGAGCATACACTGGCATGAACTATATTACAGAGCACCACTTAATCTTTTTAATGTGACCGTCACAAAAAAGATTGATTACTAATTTCAAATTGTAAGTATCTTTCACATCAAAGTTTCATGTTCAATTTTAGATATTAAATACACCAGTGGTAGAAGTGAAAAACACTGGCACTATCGATACTACAGTGACATGTTTCCTTGGCCACTGTGTTATACAAGTACTACCTCCGTCCCAAAATAAGTGACGTGGTTTTAGTTCAAATTTGACTTCAAGATGGCAGTGTAGAACAAAGAAGTTCCAGTTCAGGTTCGTACTTGGGGTTGCGCTCAAAGCCGATATTGCAGGCCCATAGTAGCCTTGAGTAGGAATGCAGCAAGTACCCTTGCCAGCCCAGAAGAGATGAATCTCAAGGAAGTTTTTTACCACAGGAACAACATACTGCTTCTTTACAACAACGAAAGATTTCCCTCCTGCAGCCTTTCTTATGTCGAAGTTCTTCTCCCTGCGCTCTCCCTATACAGACACCAATCAAAAGAATGTATTGGTTTCACAGTAGATGAGCTAAAAATATCAGACAGCAGAGAAATTTAAGCTTCTAAGCTACCTGGAGATAGATATCAAAAACTCTTCTCGCTCTGCTTTTCCAAGCTTGGGGATCAGGGGAGTCAAACTCTGCAAACTGAAGTGTCACTGTATAGTTTCCGTTCTCGAGTCCAATGCCATAGTATCTCAAAGATGATGGTGACATCCTTGCTGTTTGGAACAGTCCAGAATCTAGTGTGTTCTGAAATTGGCGTGAACTGTAGATTATGTAACTTCCATTGGGTGGGTCCATGAATCTTCCACTACTGCTAACACCCCAGATAGGTGCACCCCCAACATAATATGATGCAGCACCAAGATTGGCATTATCAGCCTGATACATGGCATTGTCTGAGCCTGATATGGTTCTACTACCACCACAGTCCACCGCTAAGGAGGAAGCTGCACACAAGTTACAAAACAGTAAGGGCATGTACAATGGTTGATAAGATAGTCTTGTCTTAAGTCTTGCATGTAATTTAGAGATGACAAAAAAAAGTCTACAATGGGTCATCTCTTAGCTTTATCTTCAACAACTGGTTATTCCTAAAAATGTGGTGAGACATATTGTGCTAAGAGATCATCTCTTGTCTTCTCTTAAATAAGAGAAGACAAGCCTTTTCTTATGAGTTCTCTCTCCTCCACCTCATCATTTATCCTACGTGGCACTCCTAAGATAGCACCATTGTACATGCCCTAATCTTTACTTGGGAATCTGCAATTAAGGGTCTAAAATTACTGTAGTGTACTAAAAGATGCAAAGAGTTGAAAGCTTACAGTGCGGAGAGCCAAGAGAACAGGGGGTATTTCGCTGAAGACAATTCAACCCAAATGGCAAAACACTGCAAATGGGAAAAAAGTGAATATTTTTCAATTCCACTTACAAGCTCAGATGGATATATTATTCTTCAAAAAACACACTGAGATGAATATTTGTTCCTACATGATTTTGGCAGGAGTAAATGAAATGCAGCAAGTACCTGTTATTGGAGCTATCGATCACAAAGTCGTTTGCCACCAAATTCCTAAAGCACAAAAAATCAGATTTTGTTGCTTAATTCAATCAGACTGGCTATGTATCTTTAATCAGTAATAATCATGAAGCATACAATTGTAGGTTTTTCTGGGTAACCCAAGAAGGAAAGCTTCCTGAGAGGTGGTTGTATGAAAAATCTCTGAAAATGAACACAACAAATTAGTAAGTAGATCGAGACATATTTTCTTGTAGAGGCCAATATGAAGTGAAAATCAAGGAGCATATGGTCATACAAATTGGCAAGTAGAGGAGATTTCGTAGCTGGTAGACTTCCCGAAAGGCTATTATTGCCAAGAAATCTGATGAAGAGGAATATTTGCAAACATTAGAGAAACATGATTCAAAAGAAACATTATGAGAAAATGCTAACAAGTAACGCGCTTACAGATAACTAAGCATAGGAAGATCAAAGATTGACCGAGGCATTTGGCCTGTGATATTGTTAAAACTCAAATCCCTGCACCAATGGGACAAGGAGTATCAGACAACAAAGTACCGCGCTTTTAACTGAAATTATACCATAGTAGAAAGGCTTCCGTTGGACTCTGATTTTTCTGATAAGGAGAATGCTTACAGTAAAGTCAAATTTACAAATTTGGAGAAGTCTACTGATGCAAGTGTGTCAGATATCTTGCTGTTCCTCAATACTCTGCAGGTCAAATAGTTTAATGATCAGGATCTTAAACTAACATGGAAAGGAAAGTAAAAAGCACGTGTCATACAGTTCACCCAAAGATGTCATGTTTCCGACAAATTCCATTGAAGAGCTTCCATTTACAATATCGCCTATTCTCCTGTTATATTCAGACACTCAATGCGTCTGTCAGTGCCACAAGCTTATCTTTGCAATGAGAACACAGCTAGTGAAACTGAAACTACTAAAACTTACAGGCTTGTCAACTTGATAAGATTAGAAAGACTTCTGGGAATCGGTCCTTGAAAAGAGTTCCCTTGGAGCCTCCTACAAGCTCATACATATTTTGTTAACAAAGAAGCAATACAAACCATTTCTATTTATTAATGTCCTTGGCTACCATTTATGCTAACAAAAAGTTCGAGAAACATTTAATATTAGTGATTGGTGGAGCATATATCTTACAGTTGGGTCATGTTGGTCAAACTCCCAAGGAAGTCAGGTATTTGCCCGGTGAAACTATTGTCTGATGCCCACCTGGATTCACGATGACAAGAGTGTCCTAGATTATTGGTTGAAAGTTGAAACCTTAGTATAAATTACACTGATATCTTGGTTTGGAAAATTACAAGGTTGACAGGTTCGTAAGCTGGGACAGCGCCTCTGGTAGAGGACCAGTGAAGTCATTACTATCAATGTACCTACATTCCAAAGACATACATCATTTTCCATTCAAGAAGACTATTATCGATCTGGACAATGCAGAGAACACTGATGATCATGCGGGCATGTGCAAATGGCAATGTAAAAGTGAGTAAATAGATTACTTACAGCTGTTGAAGTTTTGTCAATTTTCCCAGCTCGTCTGGAAGTGAGCCGTTAAAATGGTTTGAGCCCAATGCACTGAAAGCACGAGATAAACCAGGTCAACACTAGAGCAATATTAAAAAGGAAGTGCCACTAAATCCCTTTTACAAGTCCAAATGCTGCTCGATATTTGAAGAGAAAGGCACTCTGATTTGGTTAGGTTTTCTATTCCAACTGTTTCAGTTTGCATGAACAGGAAGACACATAAAAGAACATACTCTATTGCTCTACTTAGACCGTAGTGTTGCTATGCTGTCTATGCAAAATTCAAGCCCACAGTATACAATGTCATGCACTTTTGTGTGAGTGATTAACTGATTATACTCCCGAACTCATACAACTGATACAAAGAAATGATCAAAAAATTGAAACCTGATTAGAAGATACTATCAATATTTAACATTACTCATCAGAAGACAAGATTGGATCTTACACTGATACGAGATCTGTAAGATTCCAAAGCTCCTTTGGGACAGGTCCGGATAATGCATTGGTGCCCACGGTTCTTGCGACATTAGAGGAAAAGAGTGTGAGATCGGCTGAAATCAAGACGAGTAATGCACAAAAGGTGTTGAGTCGTCGAAAGCCTTACATGTACTTCAGCGCAGTCAGTTCTCCGATGAACGCTGGCAACGGGCCGGTCAAGCTATTTTTCCTGAAGTCCCTGAAATGACAAGATCAGAGACAAACAACGTTAATCACATACATTTCACACCAAGTTTGGGTGATCCAAAACAGGTACATCTAGTCCGCAATGTACCGATCTTTCTTCGGTGCTCGTCGTAACTGAAAACCAATAATTCAACACCAATTTGATAAACTGCACAGTATACTATGGTTGTAGAACTTGGCCCGATTTTTTCACCAATGGAAACTGGAAATATTTGGGGGGGGGGGGGGGGGGGGGGGGGGAACTAGGGCGGCAGCTACACCTACACCTGGAACAATCGGCTGTAATATTCTAGGCGCTGACTGTTATTAGGTTTATAATCCTCGCCGATATATTTGTGCTCGATGGAGCCAATCCGCACCACTGCCATGTGAAGAGAGCATACCTCCGTTGCAGAACACCGGTGGCGCACTGGGGCCACTCTACTGTCTTTGAAGCTTAAAATCTGAGCAGCAGCGACGGACTCGCCGTTGCGTCGGGCGGGGAGGCAAGCCCACTGCGCCCTGGAAGAGAGCCGGAGCGCGCCGGCGCCGATTCCCGGCCAACCTCGCCGGCTTTTTTTTTTTTTTTGAGCGAACGACATTTTGGTGGTGGAATGCTGGAATGGAACGATGGATTGAAGGGATAGCCAGATGGGCTGAAAACTATACGCGAGAGGGCCGGGCTGAGCTGAAAAAAGGCATGGGTCCTTTAAGACCCACTGGACCCGGCCCAGTAGTTATCTCGAGTTATTTTTGTCTTTCAAGGTCACCGTCACATTTCCCCAATGAGAATCACTCTAAAACAAATCCCCATGGAGAAAAGACATGTCTTTGTCTGTTGACTATCACTAAAGTTTAAGCATAGTCTTTGAACTTTTATACTGCCAAAGATTTTTGGTCCGTCAACTGACAAAACTATCCAATTTTGATTTTGGCACACTGAAAGTGGTTTTGGCGTGACATAAAGGCAGTTTCCCATGAGTTGCAACAAAGTCAATAGAAAAAATGGGAGAAAATCAATAAAATCAAGGAAAATGCAAAAAAATACACTAGAAAATTTTAAGTTTAGTAATCTGAAGATAAAATGGATAAAATAGGTTATTTTTTTGAAAAACTTAGGAAAAAATTCTAGTGTAGGAAACTAAACATTATTTTAAAATTTTCTAATGAATACTTGCATATAAATTTAGGAAAATGAAACTTTATATTTATCAATAATATTTCTAGAAAAAATATTGGAAAGTATGGTTTTTTAAAATGAATAAATTAGAAATAAACTTAGCAACTTTACAAATTCCATGGTTTTCTAGATTTACTAATTATAAGGCATCCTAGATTATTTTTTCAGACTGTTATGTGTACTAGTTTTCAGAATTCCTACAATCTTAATCCTTTTAATGGAATATTTAACCCCCCCCCCCTGCCCCTCTATTTTTTTAATTTATTTTTATGGTACATGGACTGCCACTTGTGCTAAACTTTGTCAGGTCATCATCAAGGCCTCTTTTGGTAGAGGTAAGAGATGAAATATAGACACTTGAGGGGCAGATGTTTTTGTTATTCGAGTTCAAGTTGATGTACTATGTTTATACTCAGACTAGTAATTCAAATTTACATGAAGCTTTAGTAAAAGAAAATGCTTTTTATGAGGCATGCCACAAACGAGCTCTTACCAGAACTTCATATGGATTAGAATCCTGGGAATCCAAACTCGCATATTTTTTCCCATAAGAGTTTTAATATTCAAAAAATCCATAAACTGTTGTAATAACATCAAATATTCATGTTTAATCAGAAAGCAAAATTCATATTTAATCAGAAAACAAAACTCATCCACCACATCGTGCATGCAAGTAATATACATAGTAGTACGTTGAGCTAAGATGTCTAGCTAATCAAGGCGTGGGGTTTTAACTTGGTAATATAGTAGTATTGCTTGGTGAACAGTGGTTGTTGGTGAACACTCTTGAGCCTAGAAGTGGATAGCACATACAGTTTGATGAGGTGGGTGAGGTTCCTCAGCTCTTCCGGGATGGGGCCAGCCGCGTCCAGCGAGTTTATCTTCCTGCTCCACCCAACCAAGAGCAAATTGTTCATCCTCTCCAACTGACCAGCCGAGCCGTCGGCAATACAGCAGACGAGAAAAATATGGAACGGATGGCGAGAGAGGAAGGGCTAGCTTACAGTCTGGTGACGTGGCAGAGGGTGCCGTTCTGGTCGGTGCAGTCGCACTTGATGGCCGGGTTGAAGTTGGGGTTGTCGTCCAGCGGCGTGTCGTCCGTGGCGGCGCCGCTGCAGGGGTTGCCGCTGATGTTCCACGACGCCGGCGCCGACAGCCCCAGCTTCCCCAGTATCGCGTTCACCGCCGCCGCTGCATCCCACCCCGCCAAGACACCGACCATTAACAGAGCTTAACAACCAGAGAAGAGAAGAGCAGTGAATGCGCGCCACTACTAATCCACTGCATACCTTCGGTCGGGTCGGTCTGCGACGGCGGTGGCGGCGGAGCCTGAGCCTGAGCGGCCGCCCTCCAGGAAGAAGATAGGGCTGTAAGGAGCAGCGGCAAGAGGAGCACGGAGCCATGGCGGAGGCACGAGCTCCACCTTGGACTCGGAGGACCCATCTCCCTCCCCTCCTCCCCGTCAGATTGCAGTCCTACTGCCTACTGGAAGAAGAGGCGATGGATGAGAACAATAAAGCAGGCATCCGCTGGAGAAGGAGAATAGAGATATACTCAGAGGAGCTGTGGGAGGAAACATGCAGCCAAGTCCAAGTGGGTACTGGGCGATTGTTTTTTTATGGAGGTGGCGGCCCCTACTCACTCTAGTACTGCAGCACTCCTACTATACTCCTACGCCGATCAAGCTGCATGCACCTGCTCCTACAACAGTGCCGCCAAAAGAAGAGTGAGTTATTGGTACTAGCAGTATTTTTTGCTGTTGTTATCTGGTGTGTTGCTGAATTTTATAGATGAATGCATAAATGCGCGGTGCCCGAATGGAATAGTCTGTTCTCTCAGATGGCTGGCTTGGACCGGGACCAAGAGGCGTGACAAGAACAGTTTTTTTTTTTTTTGCGAGTGATGACAAGAACAGATTGAGCTCACATGAATGAATTCAGTAGAGGCTCATCGTGCTTGCAATTGCTTGTCATTGTCCTGAATTTACATTATTTTTTCTGCTCCTTGATGGTTGTAGCGCAAGTGGGAATATACTGCATGGATCCACATGCACACGGAGCAGGTGGCGAAGCAAATCAGTAGTTGGAATTTCGCATGGACGTTTTATTAAGTTAAGTGAATATGGTGGCAGTTGGGGCATTTCGTAGGATTGGAAGCCGGCTAACACCATCTCGTACGTTAGGTGTGTATTTACATCTCTGTCGAGGGTAATTAATAAGTAGCTTGGTTTGTTAGCGTGGTCGGTCCCTCTCTCTTTGGTTGTCGTGTGCCAACCTCGGCGTGATGCCTGAACATCAGGCATGGATCTTACCATGTTAATCAGGTTGAAGAGAGAGAAAGCATCGACGTTAACCACGAACATCATATCATAATACCAAAAAGCTGCCACCTTGATGAAGGTGGGGGGGGGGGGGTGATGTAGCACTCAACTTGCCCAAATTTAAAAATGGTACCTATTTGCTAATTTTAAATGACCACATGGTTTTTAAATAACATAATGACCTTCAACTTTATCAAGCCGATCCAGACATGTTACCCAACCCAAGACCCAAATGCAATGAACCAGCCAATGCCCAAGGCCGAAGCAACCACCTTAATGCGCTGATATGACTTTGGGCACATCACTCCACCAAGAATTAACGGTCAAGATTCGAGATGACATCTGAAACAACAAGTATATAACTTTCTTCCACCGGACAAAGTTGCAGGAAAATGTTGACGGAGCAACGTCATCAACGCCGCGTCACTGATGTGCACGTTGTTCAGCTTTCAGCTACCGGCGATTTCCCGGAAAGAAAAACCGAAAGAGAGTCAAGCAAGAGACCAAGCGAATCTCTGAAGTGGATACCACCAATTAGTACCAGGTAGCCATCGACCACCTGCTTATGGTCTGGTCTGAAAGCCAGAAATAAAATGCGCTGTCATAAAGGAAATCGCAAAAGTCCAATATCGCCACGACTGGACAGACATTCTTGATTCTTCGCAAGCAAGCACGTGGGCAAGAAGAGGCCACGAACCTTCCTCGAGCTCCCAAAGTTCAAAGTCCAAGCCGAAAATTATTGCAAATCGTACGCGCGTCCAACGAGACCAAAGAATTCAGAGCTTCACCTACACGAGTACACATACAACTTTTACTCATCCTACATACCACCACTGTACAGTTCAATACAATGCCAAAAAAAAAAAAAACTGCCTGTATCGACACCATCCGTAAGATGCATGCATTCTCAACAAATCTGTAGCGCGAGAGGTCGATCGACATCAACGGGTCGAACTGTATCAGCGGCCTTCGTCGATGACGGAGCTCAGGAACGGCGAGGAGGTTTGGGACGTCGACGAGTGGGGCCTTGGCGCCGAGCTCGATTGCCCACTGACGTCGGTGCTCATGTAGGTGGTGTTGCCGCCCTTGATCTGCCATTCCGTGATGTAGCTCGGCTTGGTCACCACGTCGGGCGCCTCGACGTCGCCCGTCAGCATCGCCACCACCCTCGACATGGGGGGGCGCTGGTGGGGCGAGCCCTGGGTGCAGAGCAGCGCCACCTTGATGGCCCGGAGCACCTCATCGCTGTCGAACTCCTCCAGCCTCGGGTCCACCACGTCCAGCGGGTGGTTGTCCTCGTACAGCTCCCACACCTGAAAACATTCAGGTGATGTTTTATTCAAGGAAATCAGTTTTTCCTGTTTTCGTAACTTGTTGCAGGAGACCACTAGCGCACAGAGGGCATCAGTGAGCTTACCCATTCGAAAATATAAACCTTGTTCTCGTCCTTTGTACTGTAGTTTGGTCTTCCAGCTAAAGTCTCCAATACCACGACCCCGAATGCAAACACGTCGATCTTCTCTGTCATATGGCCTCTCATGGCATACTCAGGTGCAAGATAACCACTTCAAGAAGCAGACAGCAAACGCCATCAGCATACATATGAAAATACTACGTAGACATAGGGTCGGAAAGGTGGAAATGCACTTACAATGTACCAGCAACTTTCGTGCTCACATGTGTCTTCTGGTCATCATAAAGTTTAGCCAGCCCGAAATCCGAGATCTTAGGATTGAGATTAGCATCAAGTAAGATATTGCTGGCCTTGATGTCCCTGTGCACAACACGGATGCTAGATTCTTCATGAAGGTAGGACAGACCTCTTGCAACGCCTAAGCATATCTCAAAACGCGTTGGCCAGTCTAGGCTTGACTTCCCTTTGCCTGCAAATGTAGGTTTAAGTTTTTAGTTCTTTATACTAAGCGCGAATCTGCAGATATGTAGCTCCATCAATCAAAAGAAGTTGTACCAAACAGAGCATGGTCCAGGCTTCCATTCTCCAGGTACTCATAAACCAGCAGTGGCTTATTGCCCTCAAGGCAGCAACCATACAACTTCACGAGATTACGGTGTTGCACTCGAGATATAGTTTCTATTTCAGTTGCAAATTCCCTTTTTCCCTGATGAGATTTTTCAGACAGCTGCTTCACTGCCACAAACCTACCATCAGTTAACTTTCCCTGCAAAAAGGCGACATTTTTCACCAATAAAAGTTTCAGGTGTCGCATTGCCAAACATAAATTGCTCCAGATACGCTGAAATAAACACCCTCTCTTCATTTTCGAAAGTTATTGACAAGTATGTGAAGAAATAGAGATACAAAAAATAATCTGTAGAGGCAGATCTGTCTTCTGATGTTTCCGTGTACTACTAGCTTATCTAAAGTTATTTCCAGAACGATAACTTTACAGAAAATCCAAGACTGAAATGTATGGGATGAACCAACCTTATAAACCGACCCATATCCTCCTTGACCAAGAAGGTTATCAGGACTGAAATTATCAGTAGCTGACCTCAGCTCACCATAACTGAGGACATTAGGTCTTCCCACAATACTGTACAGCTCTGCAAGACATCACAAAAGATACAATAAGCTTACTTCGACTACTCCTTTGCTCAGTTAGAATGCAATGTGGTCCTAGTATATCTCATACCTTCTTGCTCCAATGATAGTTTTCTCTTTTTCTGCCTCCAAACAAAGATCGCGGCAAATGCTACCAATCCTAAAACTGCTAGACCAACTATAACTCCGACAATCACGCCTGTTTTACTACCATTCTTCTTTGCCGCAGCATTACGCACTGTAGGGGTGAAATCTGATAAAAAGTTCACTTGTTAGAAACATGTGATGTCAACAAGTCAGTATATTTCAAGTGAAGTTAAATGAAAGGTCCGACTATGTGCAAACTGGTTGGTGTATTACATCTTAAATGTCAGGTGATACATGTATTAGGTATTTCACTTCTCTAAAAATTTCTTACTGAAATTTAACTCCAGACCTATCATCCCTGAGTAGTTTGTTTAGTATATTTGATTTACTAGTTCTCTTGTGAATGTCTAACAAATGTAATAGGTAATACAGTAGTGGCAATAGACTAATTGATATTTCTACGAAGCCTCTCATTTATTTTGATGAACAATATCCAAATGTTTTAGTTTGAGCAAAGCCTGACTAGATGCGTTTCCACATTCCATGGTACTGAAAGTATAATAATTAGAACTTCTATAGCAGTTACAAGTACATCAAGGACTAAATGAAATATGTACAGATCAACCCTCATTTTCATATTGACGCTCTAGTATTTCCCTTTGCTATTATTTCAAGCTGCACAGGATTACATTCAGCATAACTTAGTATGTATTTCTGCCAAGTTAATCTGGAGAATATATGGTAGTCAGTATTAAAACCATTATTTCAAGTCAAGGAAAGTACTTGGTGTTGCACTCAAAGCTGAGATCGCAGGCCCGTAGTAGCCTTGAGTAGGAATGCAGCAAGTGCCCTTGCCAGCCCAGAAGAGATGAATCTCAAGAAAGTTCTTCGTGACAGGAACAATGTACTGCTTCCTAACAGCAGTGTAAGATTTCCCGCCTGCCGTCTTCCTTATGTCAAAGTTCTGTTCTTTACGCACACCCTATACCAACAAAATCAAGAATAAAATAATATTGGGCAGGTTATAAGCTAATAGTATTGGTTATCACTTATAAGGGGGACAGGAACCTACCTGAACATATATATCGAAAACCCTTCTCCCTGTGCTCTTCCAAGACTGACCGTCTGGGAAGTCAAACTCTGCAAATTGTAGTGTAACTGTATAATTTCCATTTTCAAGTCCAATGCCAAAGTATCTTAAGGATGACGGTGACATCCTTGCATTCCGGAACAGTTCTGTATCGAGTGTATTCAGAAACTGGCGTGAACTGTAGATTATATAACTGCCATTTTGTGCATCCATGAACCTTCCAACATTGCTAACACCCCATGTTTGTGCTCCTGTAATATAAAATGACGCAGGTCCAAGACTTGCATCATCAGATTCGTAGAAAGAATTATCTGAGCCTGATACGGGTCGCCTACTACCAGAGTCCACAGCAAATGAAGAAGCTGCAGGAAGATTAAATTATTTAATACCGGTACTAGTTTAGTAAAGCTGCAGTAGCAGGCTTATAGTTCTTCAAGTAGGCATGTGCTTAAATTTTCAAAAGGCAGTAGTCTCACAGTGTGGCAAACCAAGAAAACATGGTGTATTACGCTGAAGGCACCCCCACCCCGTAGGTAAGACACTGCAAATGTAACAGAGTGACACTTTGAACCCAAAATAAAAGCCAAAAGAATCTACTAATTATACTTAAGATGTTGAGGACATATTGAATATGGCCGAACCTGTTGCTGGAACTATCAGCCACGAAATTATTTGTCACCAGATTCCTAAGTAGAAGGAAATTAGACAAAAAATCAGAATGCATTGTTCGTACTTCATAGCATATTAGGGCTTCTTTGCAATAGTTTAAATAAGAAAAGTTAATTTATGCATAAATTTTGAGCTCGTCTGTAGGACTAATGTCTCCTTCCACACACAGTAGGAGCCATAGGCATCTTAAACAATTTTATAAATACTTGTAAGATAAATGCACCAAAACAGTCTATCAGATTTATCAAATATGATTCTAGCTTATTTCATCTGTACACTATAAACCTAGCAAGTAAGCTCAGGTTCCTAACCTAGACCAAACGTGCCCTTAATTGGGCTATATTTAGTTGAGAAAAAAAGGAAAGTTTCAGAATTTGGAACTTACAATTGTGAATCTTTAGCCCAAGAAGGAACAGTTCCTGAGAGCTGGTTGTAAGAAAAATCTCTGTACAAAGTAAAAATATGAAAGAACCATTAGAGATTAAATAAACACCTTCCTTCATTTATTGTGTAAATAAAATTAACCACGTTACGTACAAATTTTTAAGCGAAGATCCTATTGAGCTTGGGAGATTTCCTGAAAGGCTATTATTCCCAAGAAATCTAGTCACAACAAAATTTACAAACATTAGCTACAAGAATGATGAAAGCCTTCATTTCATAGAAATATGCTTGCAAGTCAAGATAGTCCATACAAGAAGTTTAGTAACTTCAGATTCAACAAGGTTTGTGGTACTTGGCCTGTGATATTGTTGAAACTCAAATCCCTGTAACAAAAAAAAAGCGAAAAGGAAGGATGTCATCAGCCAATATATAATGGCCTTGCACGAAAGGAATTTGGCTCTAGTTTATTGTGGAAATAAAATGCTTACAGTAAGTTTAAACTCGTCAACTTTGAAAAGTCAATCGATGAAAGCTTATCAGATATCCTACAGTTCCTCAAAACTCTGCAAAAAAAAAACATGTTGCATGTTTTAGACGTGACGAACCTGACGAGTTACATCAAATTGGGACTCTAATCTGAGACATTAAGTGAATAACAAGTTATGCATACAAGGTGCTCAAAGATGTCATGTTATTGACGAATGCCAGTGAAGAAGAACTCCCATTTAATATATCACCGATTCGTCTGCACCATAGAAGTAGATTATTAACTGTCCCTGCTGCAACCTTGACATTTAAGAATGACATTTAGCTCTTATCACCGGCAGTAGGCACTTACAAGCTTGTCAATTGGGCAAGATTGGAAAGAGTAGCTGGAATCGGACCTTCGAAAGAATTGCCTTGAAACCTCCTACAATGTCATAGTTCTAGTTAGTCACTTCAAGCACCCTTTGTTGACGGATGTAGCAACCTAGTAGTGAAAGAAAGGACATCTCTATTCTTTGGAAAACAAAAGAATGTGAACATATTTATCTAGAAGTACAACTTACTCCCTCTGTTCCGAATTACTCGTCGCAGAAATGAATGTATCTAGATGTATTTTAGTTCTAGATACATCCATTTCTGCGACGAGTAATTTGGAACGGAGGGAGTACTTCTGAAGAAACGACAGAGTATTCAAAGTGATTCAATGCTTACTCATCACCTTATCGGAAACTAGCACTCATCTAAGCTTTAACTTTTGAAATGACTCTCCCACTTCCACACCAATTTATGTTTTTCAAAGCTAAAGCTTGGCTTGTAGCCTTGTAGGTAATGGAAGCAAACCGCACAAATATTCTCTGAAAACTTTCCCGAAGAAACAAATATTCTTTGGAATTGTGTAAATAACGTATTCATAGTACTTGCTGTGTTTATATTTTTAGAGAAATGCTATAACTGAGATCACTGGCAATCTTACAGCTCTGTTAAACTCCAGCTCCCAATATAATCTGGTATCTGGCCAGTAAAATCATTATCTGATGCCCACCTAAACAAAGAGCAGAAAAGTACAATAAGATATGATAGTGTGAAACGCCTATAATGTCAACAACGCATCAAATATAGGCATACAATATTTTCATTTTCGTAAGCCTGGAAAGTGACGCTGGTAGTGGGCCGCTAAGGCCAGCACTGTCGATGTACCTGTAAGTGATAAATACAAAAACAGCACAAATTAGACATTGAGATGACACTAGTCCAAGCAAAAAAAAAAATTGCTTGGCAGAAGGAAAATGGAGTGCCAGAATTCAGTAAATACGTACATTTGTTCAAGTTTGACCAGGTTTCCCAACTCCAAAGGTAGTGAGCCATTGAATTTGTTTGAGCCAATGCCCCTAAAAGTACAACAAGAATTTCAGATTAGACATGCGAACTTGACAACTACTATAATCTATATTATAAGAAGCATGAAATTTATCATCATAGTTACCCTTCAGCCCGAGTTTAACGCATTGATAAATAGATAAATTACTGAAGGTATATTTCTTACAGTGATACAAGATTCGTAAGGTTCCCGAGCTCCTTTGGTAGAGGTCCAGATAACGCATTGATGCCCATACTCCTAATATGTTCAATAGAGGAAGTGTTAGATTTAATGACAAAAAATTAATCTATTTATTTGCTGCAATCATTTTTTGAGTTCCGAATCTCACAAGTACTGCATCTGAGCCAGCTTCCCAATGAACGATGGTATAGGCCCTGTTAAGTAATTTTGTGCTAAATTCCTGAAACAGCATCAAACAGATACAAGAAATAATTGAATTTAGTGTGAAATTGGCATATTATACAGAATGTCTTTTTCACGTTAGTACAGCAGAGCACAAGAAATCACTGCCACTATAAGTATATAATCAATATTGTGGGCGGTTCCCTCAATGCTATCCGGGATGCTAAAAATATACTCCAGAAGATAATGGTAACCATTAGCTGAAATTATGTAGCAATCATCTACGAGCACTTTTAAAACAAATATGAGGGCAATGGAAGAAAAAAAAATCTAGAATGTGTAAACTTGGGCAAAAGTTGGGTGGCAGAGTTAACTGGCAAACAGCCAACTCTGCCGGCGCCTCGAACATAGTGCTTTGTCCTCGAGACCATTTCACGTTTGAAAGTTGAGAGGACATACAAATTGGTGAGGCTGGTGAGGTTCCACAGCTCTTCTGGTATCGGGCCGACCGCGTCCAAGGCGTATATTTTCCTGCATTGACAATGACAAGCATCCCATGAGCTACTGGCGGCGTAGGCATTTCATCGAGCAGCTGGGGTGGGGGGCGGGGGGGGGGGGGGGGGCGCTTACAGCCTGGTGATGCGGCAGAGGGAGGCGTTGCCGGTGGAGCAGAGGCACTTGATGGCCGGGTTGAAGTTGGGGTCGTTGTCGATGTCGGTGTCGTCGATGGCGGCGCCGGTGCAGAGGTTGCCGCTGATGTTCCATGAGGACGACGCCTTCTGGCCGAGCTTGGCGAACACCGCGTTCAGCGCCGCCGCTGCGAGAGCAAAACCATGTCATCATCAGTCATCAATCAAATCAAAAAGAGAAAAAGGGCAATCCACGTCGCCGCTCAGCCGTCCGATGGGATCCAACGGCCTAGAACGAGCAGCGGCGGCTGGCCGTAACCAGCTACTAGACGAAACCGGACATGGTTTCTGACTTTTCTGTGTCGGACGAGCCAAAGTCAAACGCCGAGATTTCTGTCAGACACAGCCATCGAGGTGCGGCGATTGACTTTTTTGACCGCGACACCCGAACGAACGAACAAACTAGTCTCTCGTGACGGCGAGATCTTGCGCCCATTCATGCTCGCGAAGGTGGCGGGAAATTGGCGAATCACGCAGCGTTCCGCGGCCGGATTTGCTCAGCGGCGGCAGTTGATCATCAAAATTCAAAACAGAGGCGATGATCGATGGTTCCGACGACAGCAAAAGGACAAGGACGAAGAAAATCAGAAGATGAAGCAAGAAAGTGGCTGGATGATTCGAGCAAGATGCGATCGGAGGTCATGATCGAAGAGCGGCGTGAGCCTTGGGGTTGAGGAGAGGACGGAAGAAGGCGTGCTTACCATCGCCCGCATGGGTCCTCGGGGTCCGCTGAGCATGGGCGGCCGCCGCGAGGAGCAGCAGCGCGAGCGCCGCGCCATGGAGGAGCTTCATCTCCCTCCCTCGCTCGCTCTAGGTCTCTAGCTTAGCTCAGCCTAGCTCGACGACGACGACGGGCCTCTTTGTTTGTGACTTGTGAAGGATGGGAGCCCGGACAAAGAAGATAGATAAAACCTCACCCGGAAAGGGACGTGTGTGCGTGCGTGCGTTGGTGCCCCTGGACCTGGACGTATGTATGTACGTACAGACGACGGTGATGGGTACATGTAGCCTGCCATTGCCAGGCACAGCCAATCAGTACAAGGTTGGTACTAACAGCAAGCAGCAACTTGATCATCTCGCTCGTTCCCAATTGCCAAGTGGGACGCTATTTCTTATCAAGCTTTGGTTGAAGGCCCACTTGGTCAATTAGAGAATTGGTATGCAGACATGCAGTGCCTCGATTCGATGAACACGTGTGGCTCCGGTTAGCAAAAGGGGTACTATAATCTGAGACGTCGGGTTGGAGTTGGGCTGCTCCGCGCCCCTACCCCAGCCGCAGCCGCCACCCTCGCATGCGATGCGATGCGACGCGCGATCGAGATGGCGATCCACATGCGACGGTTGCGACGTACTCCCTCCGTAAAGAAATATAAAAGTGTTTAGATCATTATTTTAATGATTTAAACGCTTTTATATTTCTTTACGAAGGGAGTACGCGAGGAAGCTGCCGAGCTGGACGGAGGCGGAGCGGGCAGCTTTGACACTTCGCCGCGCGCGGGAAAAGGTCTTATCTTTCTTCTTTATACTATTTTTCCTTTGGACTTAGTATTATCCATGTTTGATTTCCCGCCTGTGTGTTGTGTCGTGCGTGTCTGTACTGTCTTGGAAGGGTTTTTTCCTTTCCAAGACGGAGAAAAGATGGAGCTTGGTTGACTGCTTTTGGCGTGGCGTGCTTAATCGATGATTTGGACAGGTGCATGCACGTACGTATGGAGGATGTAAGCACAGGGCGATCAGCTGCTCATCTTTCTTCGGGAACGATGGGATCGTACACGTTTGATTATCTATTTATCGTTTGATGAAAGATCCAGCAACCTGCTGGCCTTTTGATTGGTCAAAAAGCAGGAAAACAACGAGGTGGGTTTAGACATGAAGCACCAAAACCTTCAAATATTCAGGAACGGGTGGAGTGGGATCCAGAGAAAAAAGAAAAGAAAGAGAAAAGGCTAGACCGGCTATTTTGGTCCGGCCACTAGAAAGTGCTAATTCTCTCCACCCGGTCTCCATAGCTCGATGTTTCTTGCCACTGCATCCACCGTATCCTTTGATGCAGAAACCTTTTCTCTTGAAGGTGTTGTTGTTGCGTTCTTGCCAGATCTCCAAGCAAGTTAGTGGCTCCCTTCCTTTTGCCTGCTTTCCGTTCTCTCGATGTTGTCTTTCACGATCATTGAGGTAAATTGTTGTCTCCATTCCTCGCGCGGGGTTAGAGAGATGCAATGCAACCCTTTCATTGTGAAATTTTGCTCCACACCTCCTTTGTTAAAGAGTGGCTCCAAAATAAGTGTTGGGAGGTCTGCAGGTTTCGAAGGCAGAGCTGGCAAAAGTAGTTGTTCTCCCATCCTCTCCGCTAAAGCCAGTCGTTGCACCACATACAATTTTGTAGTAGTAACGAGGCGAACATCTTGATCTTCTTGGGAGCCCATGTCTTTCATATGATCCGGTCAAAATCAGTGTGCTTAAAAAGCCTTGAAATTGCAGGTTATACGCCGATCTCGTCAAGTACTATACTGATCTCTCAAAATTTAACCGATGGTGTCCTGAACTTCCTCATTTCTGACAATGTCTTCCTCTTGGATCTTCCGACGCATGACGATGAAATCGTGCACCAGGTTTTGCACACTGACATTGGCGAGATCCTAGATCTAGGTGTCCTCCGCGAATCCCTCTGTTTTACCGCCCTGTTCTTCCTTCTCCAGTGCTTGTATACACTATTAGGGAAAAGCCTAGCAGCAGCGCGGGTTTTAGGACTATCAGTAGCGCGGGCAGGAGCGCTACTGGTACGGCGTTACAGCTAAGGGTTAGCAGTAGCGTTGGTTAACCCACGCTACTGCTACACCGACTTAGTAGTTGCGCTTTTTCGATTCGGCGCTACTGGTAATTACTAGTAGCGCTTCTCCCAGCCCACGCTACTACTATTATTTTGTATTTTATTTCTTTTTTATTTCATGTTGTATTCATACACCTCTATACAAGTTTTCATACAGCAGCAATTTAAAGATTATTTTTACATCATAACGAGTTATTACATCATTGGGTGAAAGAACCGTGGACTAGTTTCAAGTGGATGGACATCCACTTGAAACTAATCTACGGTTCTTTCACGCAATGATATAATAAACAGGACCGGCCCTGGGGGGGGGGGGGAGGGGCAGGGGGCGGCCGCCCCGGGCCCCCAAAATCCAGGGGCCCCTCCCCAGACGCGCAGGTAGCCCATGGGCCCTTGCCCAGAGAGGTAGGCGAGGGGCGCAACAACGCTTCAATCACGCAGAGGCAACCTTCGTTCCTAAAAAAGAGGCGAACATTTCTTTGATCGGGCAAAAGCTGCCTTCCTCCGATCCCTAATTGCCGAGTTTGATGATTCCTGTCCCCCAAACGAGTAGTACTAACTTTTTCTTTCCAAACTCTTCAGATGGCTTACTCAAAGCGAGGCGATATCTATTCGAGTCCTGGATCGCTGGACGCTGGACGCGCACATCCTCGAGCGCCCGCCGCCGGAGTCAGACGCCAATCCAATGGCTTCGCCGTCAAGCGCCAATCTCTGATGATCGATGCCGATCCGATCTATTTCAGGTGCTCCGCATTGCAGTTACATATTGCCCACACTCGTATATTGCTAATGAAGTAATTTACTTTAGCATACAGATTGCGTACTTTGCATTGTTCATTCATCACTTTTTTTTAAAGAGAGCGGCCTCTTCGTTTTCGTTTAACTAAAATCACAATGTTCTTACAGTACCTTCACCACATCTATATTGCTTTTGGAACCATACATGTTCATTAGGGCATATACAACATGGGCGCTAGTAGCGAGCGCCAATGTCGATTTCCTTTCGGTTATGCCTCGTTTCTGTTTGATCCAAGGGTTTCCCTTTGCGTTGATGCCTCGTTTCTGTTTGATCCAAGGGTTTCCCTTTGCGTTGATCCAAGGGTTTCCCTTTGCGTTGATGCATGAAGTTGTTGGACGGAGCAGACGCTAGCATAGTTGCTCATCCATTTTTTCACTTGTATTGCCTGTAAATTGATTTTACCGCTCGAGCAACATACTGTAACGAGAGGATCATGTTCAGGCAATGCGGTAGATCGCGTTGTGCGACGGGGCATACGAGTGAATGTGAGCGCTTTATAAATCTTGTATTCATTATTATTGCTATAATGTTTATATTAAGAGCCCCAAATTTTATTTCGCCCCGGGCCCCCAAAATCTCAGGACCGGCCCTGATAATAAATATCATTATCATCATCATCGTCATCATATCATTAACAACTTATCATCATAATACATCATTGTCATATAACACCTCCTCATGATCATCGTTTTCATCGATGAGACATCACATGTAACGCCTTCGATGCGGCTATATCTCCTACGTGTCGAAGCACGACTTAGAGGCATAACCACATTGAAAGCAATGTCGCAAGTAAGGTAATCTTCACAACAACCCATGTAAATATATAAAAGGGGAAAGGATACATAGTTGGATTACACTCGCCACGTCACACAAATATATGAATAACATTACAATCATCCAATACACTCATGGTCCGACTACGGTACCAAAATAAAGATCAACCCCCACATGCGACAAAGTCCCGATCGCCCCAACTAGGCACCACTACTGATCATCTGGGAAAGACACATAGTAACGACGAGAGTCTTCATTGAACTCCCACTTGAGCTCACGCGCATCGTCTGGAACGGTACCATGTGGACTACGGTACCTGCATATGGTTTTGGAAGTAATCTATAAGTCACGGGGACTCAGCAATCTCGCACCCTCGCGATCAAGACTATTTAAGCTTATAGGTAAAGGCAAGGTAATATGTGGAGCTGCAGCAAGCGACTGGCATATATGATGGCTAACCTGTTCACAAAAAGAGCGAGAAGAGAAGGCAAAGCACGAACGAAGAACTATGATCAAGAAGTGATCCTATAACAACCTACATCAAGCATTACTCCAACACCGTGTTCACTTCCCGGACTTCGCCGAGAAAAGACCATCATGGTTACACACGCGGTTGATTCGTTTTAATTAAATTAAGTTTCATATTATCTACAACCGGACATTAACAAATTCCCGTCTGCCCATAACCGCGGGCACGGCTTTCGAAAGTTCAAATCTCTGCAGGGGTGTCCCAACTTAGCCCATCACAAGCTCTCACGGTCAACGAAGGATATTCCTTCTCCCGAGACATTCCGATCAGACTCGGCATCCCGGTTTTACAAGACATTCTCGACAATGGTAAAACTAAACCAGCAACACCACCCAGGTGTGCCGACAAATCCCGATAGGAGCTGCACATATCTTGTTCTCAGGGCACACCGGATGAGCAAGACGTCGGGTAGGCCAGCCCAGAGTTGCCCCTGGTAGCCCCGGACATCGCTCAGTTGGACCAACACTTAGAGAAGCACTGGCCCGGGGGGGGGGGTAAAATAAAGATGACCCTTGAGTTCGCAAAATCCAAGGGAAAAAGGCTAGGTGGCGAATGGTAAAACCAATGTTGGGCATTGCTAGAAGAGTTTTATTCAAGGCGAACTATCAAGGGGTTCCCATTATAACCCAACCGCGTAAGGAACGCAAAATCCGGGAACATAACACCGATATGACGGAAACTAGGGCGGCAAAAGTGGAACAAAACACTAGGCAAAAGGCTGAGCCTTCCATCCTTTACCAAGTATATAGGTGCATTAAGATAACAAGATAATATAGTGATATCCCAACAATAAACGATGTTCCAACAAGGAACGATCTCCAATCTTCACCTGCAACTAGCAACGCTATAAGAGGGGCTGAGCAAAGCGGTAACATAGCCAATCAACGGTTTGCTAGGACATGGTGGGTTAGAGGTTGACATGGCGATTTGGGAGACATGAAAGCAAGTGGTGGATATCATAGCATAGGCATAGCAAAAGAGCGAGCATTTAGCAAGCAAAGATATAAGTGATTTTGAGGGTATGATCATCTTGCCTGCAAAGTTGTCAGAGTTGACTTGATCCTCGTATGCAAATTCAACGGGCTTCTCGTTAGCGAACTCGTCTCCCGGCTCTACCCAAACAAGACACACAAGCAAAAGAAACATAATCAACCACGTGCAATGCTCAAACAACATGATGCGAACATGATATGCTATGCGGGATGCGATATGTGATGCATATGCAAGATTTGACAAGGAATGATTGAACCTGGCCTCAACTTGGAAATCCAAGAGTGCCACTGGAAAGGTGAGGTGATTTCGGTTGAAATCGATATAAAGATCACCGGAATCGGATGCACGCTTTGGAAATGGCAAGCAAAACAAATATGGCACCAGTCTGCGATAATCAGCAAGTAGCCATCTAAATGCATCAAGATAAATATGCTACAGCACTCAAACATGACAACAAAATACATGGCAGGGATCCATTCATGATGCTTGACAAAAGATGAACACTGAGCTACGGCTAATTCATCCATTAACAGATTCAAACAAGCATGACAAAAGTGCAAATGATAACAGGTTTCAGACTTAGTGAAATTAACACAAGTCTGAAATTTAACATCAGGTAGCACACTTTAGAGCATGAAAACTATAAGCTACAGGAACTTAACATGGCAAAGCAAGACATGGCATGAAGCTACTCAAAGTACTTAACAAAAGTCCCTTAGTGACCTTGAGCCAAAATGGATCAGAAAATACAATTGCAAGCATGTGAACATGGTAAAAACATAATCAGATTACAGACTTAGTGAAAAACTAGAGCATGCAAATCAATTAGCGAGTATGCATGTTCACGAGCTCGATGCACTCACTACAGAGCATGGCATGACAAAATAAGCATACACCCATAAAGAATACATATCATAGAAGCTAGACATGGCAAGAACAACAACATACCATGCACGGATCAATAGTAACATCCTCGGCAAAATCGCTAACAAGTCAACAATCTGTCAGGATTCACGAAATAGCAAAAATAGAGCTCGATTGACTCAAGATAGGGTACTCCATAAATGCAAACAAAGACAGGGATGGATAGAGCACCACAATGTTAACAAATCATCCTTACTGATCATCCTCAAAAGAGGCACGGATCACTAGGAAACAACATGAACATATGGTATAAAGACAAAATCAGGACAAGGACTTGGAGAAATTCGAAGTCTCTGAAATCAGCATTACCGAATACGCTATTTGCAAGCTTGTGCTAGTCACCACACGTATCACAAAAATACATGGTAAGCACCTCTGTAAAGATGGCATGGCATATAACAAAATCATGTAGAGCTCAGGAGCATATCATGCACACATTAATCATGGCAAAAATGACAAATATCTATTTGATGAAACAGATCTGGCAATTTTATCACATAGCCCTCTTCCAACAGCATTTCGGGCATCAAGATGAGCTTAAATGAAAATGATGCAATGAGATGAAATGATGTACTCTTTGCGACAAACATTTTGATATGCTACACGCGTAAATCGGAGCTACGGATGCGGAGTTACGACATGACGAAGATTGCAAAAATTCTAGGGTTAGTAGGAAAAAGTCAACCGTGGAGATGTCCCAGATCTAGATCTGGCACGGGTTACGATGTTCGCCGGAATTGGAGCTCGGGTGCCGGACTTGGGGAGCTCCAGCGTGGCGTCGTGGAGGAAGGGCGCGGCTCCGACGCTGGTTGGTAGCGCGGACGAGGCGGCGGGGACGGTGGCGCGGCTTGCCGGAGCGTCGGGACGCCGCGGCGACGTCGGCGAGGCAGGGGGCGGCGAGGTGACGACGGAGCCCGCGGTGGCCGGCGATGGCGGGCGCGGTGGCGCGAGGTGAAATTCGACGAAGGCAGGCGCCGGCTCGGGGAAGAAGAAACGGGCGCGGGCGGCGCTCGGCTCGGGCCGGGGAGGGCCGCACGCGGGCAAGGCGGCGATGCGGTCCCGCCCGGGACAGGTGGCGATGGCGGATTGGTCCGGCGGAGCGAGCAGACACGTCCGCTGCCCGAATTTTTGTCCGGCGGCGGCGGGTGGAGTTTTCTAGGGTTAGGGTGGAAGAAGACCCGAGATTTTTGGAGGAAGAGCTATTTATAGGCATAGAGGGAGCTAGGAAGCTCCAAATGGAGTGCGGTTTTCGGCCATGCAATCGTGATCGAACGCTCTAGATGATAGGAGGGGTTTTGGTGGATTTTGGGCCAAATTGGAAGGGTGTTGGGCTGCAACACACACGAGGCCTTCTCGGTCCCTCGGTTAACCGTTGGAGTATCAAACGAAGTCCAAATGACACGAAACTTGACAGGCGGTCTACCAGTAGTAAACCAAGGCCGCATGGCAAGTCTCGGTCCAATCCGGAAATGTTTAACCCCCACACATGAAAAGAGGTAGAAAGGACCACCGGAGGAGATAGGAGCGCCGGAATGCAAAACGGACAACGGGGAAAATGCTCGGATGCATGAGACGAACACGTATGCAAATACAATGCACTTGATGACATGATATGAAATGCATGACAAAGGCAACAACACACGGAGACAAAACCCGAACCCGAGGAAAATAAAATAATTTAGGCCGGAAATGGCAAGAGTTGGAGTACAGATAAGGTAAATTACATCCAGGGTGTTACATCACATAACAAGTTGGTCACTAGTCATAATCACAACTACTCCTCATCATCAACTCTAACACATTGTACCACATAATAAACATATTGTACCTCATAGGACCTACTACATTCTCTTAGGACCTACTATATTTCTAAGGTAAAATAGCAAAAAACAAGATAGCCCCTGGCTCTCCATTATACATGTTTTTATCTACATCATATATATCTTATAGGACTCATATTGACATGGAGATTTGGCTGGTCTCACCTCGAGGTCGGAGGGGGTCGGTGACGGGGACGACGGCGGGGATGATGGAGGGGCTCCTTGATTTCTGCAAAAGCAAAAACCCTATAAGTTATCACTAATACATCCTTAATAATTGCTTAAAATAAAAAAATAACAACAAATACGACATGTTCAACTAGTTCTATTAATTCAACTAGTTCTTACTAAATATAAACTTACTATAAATAGAAAAAAAACTAGTTCTTTCTAAAAATAAAGTAGTTCAACTAGTTATATTAATTTTCTTACTAAAAATACATTAGTTCTATTAATTCAACTAGTTCAACTAGTTTATTAATTTACATACTAAATGAACTAGTTCTATTAATCACTTAATATAAATAAACTAGTTATATTAATCACTTACTAAATAAACAATTTCTACTAAACACTTGCTAAAAATTCTACTACCCTAGTTCTACCCTAAATTTTTGTCGGAGTAATGGGCCACGGGTAGGCAAACCCAAGGCCCAGAACCTTTCAAGACATCGGGGCAGGCTGCGCCCCTCAAGACCCCAAGACGAAGAGCCGCCTTCTAAGGAGCCGACGGCAAGACGGCCGACTGACCACTCACGGCCGAGTCCCAGGGACGACTGCAGGTATAAGCCGACTCCTGACTGGCGACTTCCAGAGAAGCCGGCTTTGGGGAGTCGGCCTGCGACTCCAATAAACCCCATGACCTCATCAAGAGGGACGGGGCAGGGGAGTGGCTACAGTGAAGCCCACTCCCGCCCCTTACCAAGGGCAGGCATGGCCACAGCACGCCGTACCCCGGAAGATCTCCGTGCGGCGTGGCACTGTTGTCATACCGGCCCTGACATCAGCACCACAGGATCGAATCTTGTACCCACGACGGCTTGTCTGTACGGCCCAAAGGCAGCGGGTCCCACCAGTCAGTGAGACCCCAGGAGACGGTAAGAGGACCACCAGTCGGACCCGCCGGGAGTCGGCCCCGGGGAGTCGGCCGAGCCCTCCCCCGGGGCCCACACGCCATTAATCAAGATGTGATGGAGAGTGGCAATAGTGATCGCTCGCCAGGCGGCGGGGCTGTTGCCACGACCCTACGATCAAGCTCGCATCATCAGAAGCACGGCTACAGTAATCAGCAGCCGGCAAGACCCGCCCGCGGCGGACGCGGCCTGTCGGCTCCATACCAGGCCAGTCGACGGGGCCCGCCAGTCGGCGGGCCCCAGCAGTCGGTGGGGAAGACAGAGGCCAGAGGCGCTGATGGCTGGGCCCGCGTCCAGCCGGATTACCATTATACCCCTGGGGGGTAGGCCTATATAAACCCCCCAGGGCACCCATGCAAAGGGTTGGAACCCATTAGCTCTAGGCCAGATCATATAGGAGGGAGAGAGCTAGCCTTGCCCTCTCCTACCTCCAGGAAACAGCTCAAGGAGCAACCGTGTAGACACTTTGCCATAGTGATCATGCGGAGACCCCGCAGAGCAGCAGTAGGGGTATTATCTCCCCGAAGAGCCCTGAAGCTGGGTAAGATCCGCCGGCGTGCATGTCTTCGCCTCATCCCATTTTCAGGCACCGGCGACGTTCTACTCGCCCCCACCATGATAAGCCATCCTTTGGCATATGTCGCACCTAACCCCCGACAATTTTCTTACTTCTATTTTATTCAAAACACCTAAAATAGTCAAAAAAATATTATATTAAAAAACCTACATTCTACAATGTCTACATTCTAAAATCTACATTTAAATTACCTACAATTTGCAAGAACAGAGACAAGGGAGGGAGGGAGGAGAGAGGAGGGGGAGGGGGCGTCCGGAGGAGGAGGAGGGGGAGGGGCCGGCCGGAGGAGGAGGAGGGAGGGGCGGTGGGAGGAGGGCTGCCGGCGGAGGAGGGGAAGGGCCGGCCGGAGGAGGAGGAGGGAGGGGCGGTGGGAGGAGGGCTGCCGGCGAAGGAGGGAGGAGGGGGCGGTGGGAGGAGGAGTGAGGGAAGGAGAGAGTACCTCGGTGGAGGACGGACGGCGGCGGACGACGGGTATCGGCGCGGGCGAGAGTGACTGAGAGGGAGAGTGAGTGAGAGAGGGTCGGCCGCGTGGGGAGGATAAGGTAGGGTTAGTACTAGCACGTGTGCGAGAAAAGCGCTACAGCTAAGGAGAATAGCAGTAGCGCTGGGCGAGGATACGCGCTACTGCTAAGTTGGGCTGGCCATGTGCACCCAGTTCAAACATAGCAGCAGCGCTTTTTGCTAGTACGCGCTACTGCTAAAGTTATAGCAGTAGCGCGGTTTATTTACGGGCGCTGCTACTAAGTAGCAGTAGCTAAGATGTTATGTATAAGGTTTTCCCTAATAATGATAGTATGGGGAAGTCTGTGGAGAGTTTCCCCGCCCTCATTCAGGAAGAGTGCCAGAAGGACGCCAACCGTCACCGTAGTTGCGGCGGCGAACAACGCCCTGTCATCCTTGTCCAAGATGGTTCAGACCCGCTGAAGCGCTTCAAGGTCATGGATGCCCAGGCCGCCGTGCGTCGTGGGAGCGCAGATGGCCATCCAGTTCGCCTTGCAGCTCCCCCCCCCCCCCCCCCCCCGCGTGCTTGCGTCCATAAGAATCCTCTTCTGCACTTGTCGAGTCCTTGAATAGCTTTTTTGGACCGCGAATAACGAAGAGTGTATAAAAGAGTGTATTTCTATCTTCCCAATACAGTTTAAAGTAAAAAAAAATACTTCTCTCTTATCACATGGTAATTAAGACCAATAACAATCTACACATGATCTTCTTAATTTCTACACACACTTAGCTCATTAAGAGGGTTGGGTAATTAAAGAAGAGAGGGATGGTGGCTTGCATCTTTTCAATGTTTTTTTTATTTCACTCCATAATTTATCCTAAAATCTCTAGATGTACACTCTTTACCCAACGAAGTGAGTAGCACGCATCGAACGAGAACTCGTGTGCCAACCGCCGCCATGAACTGGAGATGAACTGGAGATGGCTCCACGTCAAGGTCCAAGCCAAAATTATTGCAAATCGTACGCGCGTCCAATGAGACCAAAGAATTCAGAGCTTCGCCTACACACGTACTACACATACAACTTTACCTGCTACTCACCCTACATACCACCACTGTACAGTTCAATACCAAAAAACTGCCTGTATTGACACCATCCGTGAGATGCATGCACTCTCAGCAAATCTGTACCACAGGAAGTCGAATTGAACTGTATCAACGGCCTTCGTCGATGACCGAGCTCAGGAACGGCGACGAGGTGCGGGACGACGGCGAGTTGGGCCTCGGCGCTGAGCTCGGCTGCCCGCTGACGTCGGTGCTCATGTAGGTGGTGTTGCCCCCCGTGATCTGCCACTCGGTGATGTAGCTCGGCTTGGTCACCACGTCGGGCGCCTCGACGTCGCCCGTCAGCATCGCCACCACCCTCGACATGGAGGGACGCTGGTGGGGCGAGCCCTGGGTGCAGAGCAGCGCCACCTTGATGGCCCGGAGCGCCTCTTCGCTGTCGAACTCTTCCAGCCTCTGGTCCACCATATCCAACGGGTGGTTGTTCTCGTACAGTTCCCACACCTGAAAACATTGAGGCGATGTTTTATTCAGGAAACCAGTTTACCCTTTTTTTTACTTGTTGCAGGAGACCTCTAGCGCGTAGAGTTCCTCGGCGAGCTTACCCATTCGAAAATATAGACCTTGTTCTCATCCTCCGTGCTGTAGTTTGGTCTCCCAGCTAAAGTCTCCAATACCACGACGCCGAATGCAAACACGTCGATCTTCTCTGTCATATGGCCTCTCATGGCATACTCAGGTGCGAGATAACCACTTCAAGGAGACAATATCGACCGCTATCAGCATACATGCGAAAACACTTCGTAGACATAGAGGTTGGCAAGGTGGAAATGCACTTACAATGTACCAGCAACTTTGGTGCTGACGTGTGTCTTCTGGTCATCATAAAGTTTGGCGAGCCCGAAATCCGAGATCTTAGGATTGAGATTGGCATCAAGTAAGATATTGCTGGCCTTTATGTCCCTGTGCACAACACGGATGCTAGATTCTTCATGAAGATAGGACAGACCTCTTGCAACGCCTAAGCATATCTCAAAACGTGTTGGCCAGTCTAGGCTTGACTTCCCTTTGCCTGCAAATATAGGTTTAAGTTTTCAGTTGTTTATACTAATTAAGCTTGAATCTGCATATATTTAGATCCATCAATCAGAAGTTTTACCAAACAGAGCATGGTCCAGGCTTCCATTCTCCAGGTACTCATAAACCAGCAGTGGCTTATTGCCCTCAAGGCAGCAACCATACAACTTAACCAGATTACGGTGTTGCACTCGAGATATAGTTTCTATTTCCGTTGCAAACTCCTTTTTTCCCTGATGAGATGCTTCAGATAGCTGCTTCACTGCCACGAACCTACCATCAGTTAACTTTCCCTGCGAAAAGAGGCAGTTTTCAACAATGAAAGTTTTAGGTACCGCACTGTCAAACATCATTTTCTCCAGATACACTGAAATAAATTCCTCCTCCATTTTAGAAATGTTATCAATATGTATGTGCAGATACTAAAAATACATAAAATAACTCAGATAAACAGGTCTGTCTTCTGATGTTTACTTGTACTACTAGCTTTAGTTACTTTCAGAAAGAAAACTTTCAAGAAAATTCAAGGCTGTATGTACGGGATGAACCAACCTTATAGACCGACCCATATCCTCCTTGACCAAGAAGGTTATTAGGACTGAAATTATCAGTAGCTGACCTCAGTTCACCATAACTGAGGACATTAGGTCTTCCCACAATACTGTACAGCTCTGCAAGACATCACAGAAAGATATAACAAACTTACTTAAACTAATCCTTTGCTCAGTTAGAATACAAATTGGTCCTAGTGTATCCCATACCTTCTTGCTCCAACGATAGTTTTCTCCTTTTCTGTCTCCGCCTCCAAAGAAAGATTCCGGCAAGCACTACCAATCCTAAAACTGCTATACCAACTACAACTCCCGCAATCACACCTGTTTTACTATCATTCTTCTTTGCTACAGCACTACGCACTGTAGGGGTGAAATCTGACAGAAAGTTCACTTGTTAGAAAAACGTAATGTCTACAGAATCAGTATATTTCAAGTGAGGTTAAATGAAAGTTGGGCTATGCGTAAACTGGTTGGAATATTCTTAATGTCAGGTTATACATGTATTAGGTATTTCAAACTTTATTTACAGAAATCTATCCCCATACCTAGTATTCCTGAGTAGTTTGTTTAGCATATTTGATTTACTAGTTCTCTTGTAAATATTTGATTCCTGAGTAGTTTGTTTAGCATATTTAAGCAATATTAATACAGTAGAGACAATAGAGAGATTTGATATTTCTATCCAACTTCCCATTTAATTCGAAGAACATTGTCCAAATGCTTTAGTTTGAACAAAGCCTAACTAGATGTGTTTTCACTTTCCATGGTACTGAAAATAGAATGATGAGAACTTCTATAACAGCTACGAGTACAACAAGGGCTAAATGAAATACATACAGATCAACCCTCAGTTTCATATTGATGCTCTGGTATATCTGTGTTTGCTTTTATTTCAAGCTGCACAGGATTGCATTCAGCATAATTTAAAATCGATCTATCCAAATTAACCTGGAGAATATATGGTAGATGGTATGAAAACAATTATTTCAAGTTAAGGGGAGTACTTGGTGTTGCACTCAAAGCTGATATTGCAGGCCCGTAGTAGCCTTGATCAGGAATGCAGCAAGTGCCCTTGCCGGCCCAGAAGAGATGAATCTCAAGAAAGTTCTTGGTGACAGGAACTGTGTACTGCTTCCTAACAGCAGTGTAAGATTTTCCGCCTGCCACCTTTCTTATGTCAAAGTTCTGCTCCTTACGCTCACCCTATACCAATAACAAGAAGAAAAATATGACTGGGTTATAAGCTAAGAGTATTGTTTATCATTCAACATTCGAAAAAAAAAGAGTATTGTTTATCATTTATCAGCGAGAACCTACCTGGGCATATATATCAAAAACCCTTCTACCTCTGCTCTTCCAGGACTGAGCATCTGGGAAGGCAAACTCTGCAAATTGAAGCGTAACTGTGTAGTTTCCATTTTCAAGGCCAATACCATAGTATCTCAAGGATGATGGCGACATCCTTGCATTCCGGAACAGTTCTGTATCAAGTGTATTCAGAAACTGGTGTGAGCTGTAGATTATAGAACTTCCGTTTGACGCATCCATGAATCTTCCAACGTTGCTAGCACCCCACGTGGGTTCTCCTGTAACATAATATGATGCAGCTCCAAGAGTGGCAGCATCAGGTTGATACAGAGAATTATCTGAGCCTGATATGGGTCGATCACTACCACAGTCCACAGCAAATGAAGAAGCTGCAAGCAGGTTAAATTATTTAATACTGGTATGCATTTAGTAAAACTGCGGTTGCAGGTATATAGTTCCTCAAGTATGCATAGACTTAAAATTGCAAAAGGCAGAAATCTCACATTTAGGAGATCCAAAAAAGCAAGGTGTATTTCGCTGAAGGCAGTCCAACCCCGTAGGTAAGCCACTGCAAATGCAAACAATCAACATTTTGAATCCAAAATTCAAGCTGAGAGAACATAATAATTTACTTGAGGTGGGTATCATAATATGAACGAACCTGTTACTTGATATATCGGCCCCGAAATTATTTGCCACCAAATTCCTAAGTAAAATGAACAATAGGCAAAAATTAGAAAGGATTGTTCATACTTCATATCATATTCCTATTGATTGTTAGATATAGATTAAATAATAAGGAATAAATAATTGGCTTGGTTGTTAGATATAGCTTAAATAATAAGGGACAAACAATATGTTCAATTTTTTTTTGGCTTCATTGCATGCTAGGCTGTATAAGGTTAATAAGTCTCACTTCACAAATGAAGGAACATAGGCATTTCAAATAATCTTATAATGCTTGTAAGATTGAAGTACCAAAATATCCTCTCGTTTTTTCAGATTCATCAAATATATATGATGCTAGCTTATTTCCGTACACTACAAGCCTAAAAGTCAGCTCATGAGCCTAAGCTAAGCTAAACAGGCCCTGTTGGGCTGGATTTGGTCCGGCAAGTTAGTAGAAGTTTCAGAACATAGAACTTACAGTTGCGAATTTCCCCAAGAAGGAACATTTCCTGTGAGCTGGTTGTAAGAAAAATCTCTGCAGAAAATTAAAAGTGAAAGCAGCATTAAAAATCAAATAAACACCTCCCTGCTTTTATTGTGCATATATGCTTGAACCACATTGACATACAAATTTTTAAGCATAGGTCCTACTGAGCTTGGAAGGCTTCCCGAAAGGCTATTGTTTCCAAGAAATCTGTCACAAAAGAATTTACAAACATTAGCAAGATGAATGATGAAAGTTTTCCTTTCAAAGAAATATGCATTGCAAGTTAAGATAGTCCATACAAGAAGCCGAGTGAATTCAGATTCAACAAGGTTTGTGGTACTTGGCCTGTTATATTGTTAAAACTCAAATCCCTATAACAAAAAAGAAGGATAAGGGGAGGATGTCAATAACAAATGTATAATTTATAGCTCTGCATTAATGTATCACACAAATGACACTTGGCTGTATTTTTCAGTCAAATAAAATGCTTACAATAAGTTTAAACTCGTGAACTTCGAAAAGTTTACTGATAAAAGTGTATCAGATATCCTACAGTTCCTCAAAACCCTGCAGCGAAACATATTATATGTTTTAGTACAGAACAACTTGGTGAATTACATCAAAATCGGACTGTAGTTTGAGGCATTTAGTGCATCACAAATTAAGCATACAGGGAGTTCAAAGATGTCATGTTACTGATGAATGCCAGCGAAGAAGAACTTCCGTTTAGTATATCACCGATTCGTCTGCACCATAGAAATCGAATTTTTATTTGTCCTGCCGCTACTTTGATATTTTTAAGAATGATACTTGGCTATTATCACAGAAATAGGCACTTACAAGTTTGTCAGTTGGACAAGATTGGACAGAGTTGCTGGGAGCGGACCTTGAAACGAATTTCCCTGAAACCTCCTACAGTTCCATAGTTCCAGTTATTCATATAAAGCATCGTTTCTTCATATGCAGGTGTGTAAGATTGGCAGAGATAGCAATAAGGTTGTTCATGTAATAGCAAAATTCTCTAGGATCGTTGGAAGGGATGTTCTTTGGAAAAATCAACTTCCCCTTGATCTAGCTGTGTTGGTGCAACAGGACTGTAATGACTTGATTGTTACTCTGAAATGAAATTGCTATCTTTCCCATAATGATAAATAAATAAATAAAATATAAAGCATCATTTCTTCATGGATGCAGTAGCCTAGTAGTGAAAGAAGGGAGGTCTCTATTCTATGGTAAATCTAAAGAAAGTAAATTTATTTAGGTACAGGTGATTTCTGAAGAAAAGACTGGTCTTGTAAAGTGAATCAATGCTTACTGATACCATCACCTGATCCGAAATTAACAACCATCACAATTAAACATTTAGTGGGAAGGAATATGTAATGTTTATCCATACTAATCTAACATCTGACTTTAAATGAGCTGTTTCTTAAGAGGCCTCAGATGGAGATTCAGCAGGGTAAAAAAACACTCTAGAAAAAAATGCTATCCCTGGCACAGATCATAGTGTACCATCACATATTTATGTTTTGAACAAACTAACACTTGACTTGTAGATAACTACAGAAAATTGTACAAATATCCCTTTAAACTTCCCAGATAAAAATGTTCTTGAAACCATGTAAGCAAAATATTTGGATGGCTTTTAATACTTAGTCTAAACAAAGAATTACTATGACGGAGATCAATGGCGATCTTACAAATCTGTTAGATTCCAGCTCCCAATATAATCTGGTATTTGCCCAGTAAAATCATTATCTGATGCCCACCTAAGCAAAGAGAAAACAATATTTTCATGAGGCTGAATCATGTAAAGCATTAATAGCGACAATCCGTCAATTATAGCCATACAATGTTTTCATTTTTGTAAGCTTGGAAAGTGATGATGGTAGTGGACCACTAAAGCCAGCACTGTCTATGTACCTGTAATTGAGAGATACAAAAACAATACACGTTAGACATGGAGCTAACTAGTCCAAGCGAAAAAACGCTTGAAGGAAAATGGGGTCTTCGGTATTAAATACTCCCTCCGTCCGCGAATAAGTGTACTTCTAGCTTTTGTTTTAAGTCAAAGATTTAAAACTTTGACCACCTTTCTAGGAAAAAGTAAAAGCATTGATGACTTCAAATTAGTATCACTAGATTCATCATGAAATGTACTCTGATAATATATCAATTTGATGTCATATATGTTACTACTATTTTTTAGAAAATTGGTCAAAATTTTAAAACTTTGACTTAGAACAAAAGCTAGATGTACACTTATTCGCGGACGGAGGGAGTACATACAATTGCTCAAGTTTGGCCAGGTTCCCCAATTCCGAAGGAAGCGAGCCACTGAAATTGTTTGAGCTAACGCTCCTGCAAATACATAAAAAATTACAAGTTAGACATGCAAAATTGACAACTTGCAATTTATATTCTAGGAGGCACGAATGCTATCAGCATAGCCCCCTTCAAACCGAGTTTAACTCCATGGATTACTAAAATAAAAGGGATTCTAGATTAGTTCAGTACAGGTAGTTATTTGATTGATCTAAGATGAAAAAGAGTCCAATTTTTTTTGTGTGATTTCCTCAAGTCCTTAATACAAGAATACTAGAACAAATTAAGATGTGATATGTACTTTCACTAACAATTTTGGAGTTCTTTATTGAATCTCGGAAACTTGAGGTTGTTGGCATATATTCTCAATTTAATGGCTCTTCATCTCACGATTTTTTTTTGCACAAACAACTTGTATTTATAGTTTTATAACTAAAACACAATAAAGTTGCATGATAAACACAGTCATAAAAATAATGAAAAAAAAGTATTTCTTACAGTGAGACAAGATCCGTAAGGTTCCCGAGCTCTTTTGGCAAAGGTCCAGATAACGCATTGATGCCAAAAGACCTTATATGTTCAAAGGAGAAAATGTGAGATCAAATGAAAACATTGCAAAGTAATACTACCTTTATTGATCTCATTAAATCAGGATTAACGTTCTGAAAATCTCACATGTACTGCATACGAGTCAGCTCCCCGATGAACGATGGTAAAGGCCCTGTTAAGTAGTTTTGCGATAGATCCCTGAAACAACATTGGAGCAGATACAGAAACAATTGAATTTGGTGTGAGACTGGAATATATTATACAGAAAAACCAAAGCGAGCCATTCCATGCTTCAAATAAGCTGCTAATATGCCTATGCCCATGAAATCATTTGACGTGTGATGAAAGTTGAGAGTCCATACAAATTGGTCAGGGCCGTGAGGTTCCGCAGCTCCTCGGGTATGGGGCCGACTGCATCCAGCGCGTATATTTTCCTGCATCACATTCACAGGCGTCCGGTCAGCCGTGGCGTTTCGTCGAACACCCTGTGTGCGCGGGGGCACAGGAGAGGGAGCGCCAGGGCACTTACAGCCTGGTGACGCGGCAGACGGAGGCGTTGCCGCCGGAGCACTCGCACTTGATGGCCGGGTTGAAGGGCGGGTTGTTGTCGATGTTGGTGTTGTCCGTGGCGGCGCCGGTGCAGGGGTCGCCGCTGATGTTCCATGACGACAGCGCCTTCTGGCCGAGCTTGGCGAACACCGCGTTCAGCGCCGCCGCTGCGAGGCAGAAGTAGGTGAGTAACCCCACCAGTCAGTCGGTAACCGCTGCTCGGCCGTCCGATGGGCCAGGCTCACGCGCATCCGACGGTCGAGAGGCGAGATGAAACTGGACGTGGTTTTTGACTTTTCCGTGCCGACGCGGGAAAAGTCAAACGCCGAAATATCAGACAGAGTCGTCGACGTGCCTCCATTGACTTCCCCATCGAACGGAGGAGAGCTGGTTTCTTCGGAGCCATGCAGGAGCTGGTTTCATGGATGAGTCCAGGGACAGAAGAGATCGTCTACTAGCATGCAGATGATGTAAGTGATACCCCAGGGGAAATTAACCAGGAGAAGAAGCGTCCCCCATGCTTTGCTTTCTTCAGCAGCGGTTGTCCAACACAGAGGCAGAGACGAATCATGGTGTTTTTGATCAATCGGGCAGCAAACACAAAAGCAATGGGGTCTCCCAGGAAGGATTTCTCATGGAAGAGAGGAGCCAAGGCCAAGAGAAGTGGATGGTCTGGTCTATTCGAGCAAGATGGTTCGGGGTTGAGGAACGAGCGCGCGTGAGCTTTGGGGTTCAGGAGAAAGAGGGGATCAAGCTTGCTTACCGTCGCCTGGATCGGTCTGCTGAGCATGGGCGGCCGCCGCGAGCAGCAGCAGCGAGAGCGCGGCGCCATGGAGGGCCTGCCTCCTCCGCCCCATTGCTCCTCCCTGGCTCTCTGCCTGTCTGTCTGCCTGGTGCTCTGGCTTGGCCTTGCTCGGCCGCCTCTGACTCGCAATAAGAGAGCTGGTGAGCGTCGAGGGCAGGGACAATCAAGGAAGAAGATAGTAGATAAAGCCTGGCCCCGGAGAGGGACATGTGTGTGTTGTGCTGCTGCTCCTGGACCCGGAGGCCGGCATGTACGCGACGGCGACGGGTACATGTAGCCTGCTTGCCCCGTACAGCAAAACAGTACAGTACAGACGACTATTTTTTTTTTGATTTGACCAATTAGATTAGAATACCTCGATCACATGTGGGTTATACAACGAGCATAATCTCAGATGTGGGATTGGAATTGGATGGCTGCGGCGTGCGGAGGCTGCAGCCGCCACCCCCACACGCGACGTGCGGCGCGATGGTGCCCATCCGCACGCGACCGTTGGTTGGTTGGTTGGTTGGCTGCGACGCGCGCAGGCCAAGCTGGACGGAGACCGGCAGCTTTTGACACTCTGCCGCGCGCCGCAGAACGGGAAATGGTCGTCTCTTTTGTTTACTTTTCCTTTGGACTTATTATCCTTGTTTGATTGAGTTTACCTCTGCGTGTTGTGCTTGTGCGTGTCTTGTCTTGTCTTGGACGGGTTCTTTCTTTCTACGACGGGGAAAGATCATTTCAACAACAAAAAATGGACGGAGGAAGATCGGAACATGGTTGACTTCTTTTGGGCTTATATAAATGGGACAGGACAGGTGCACGCATCGTAGCGTATGGATGGACGACGTAGGAGTCGGGAGTGTGAACAGACCGGTGCCGTCAGCCCTTCGGAACGATGGGATCGGGCATGCTTGATTTACGTACGGCTCGGCATCGTCGTCGGCGCACAACGCGCCTGCTGACCACGACCATGAGAAAACCGTCCGCCGGCAGTTGTGTCCTGGGGTGAAACATCTCAGCCTCAAGTAGATCGTCCACTCTCCGTGCCGCCAGAGCCTTGAGAATCCAACGCCTCAAACATTTCTGTGGAGGGGTTGGATTTTCAAGATTCCGGGAAAATCGGTCAAAAGAACCGAGCCATATACATTCAAGTGTAGTGCATTGTATCTCGCGTACATTTTTCAATAAAGACAGAACAACGTATTAATATTAAGATGCTAGCAATTACATCTACTGTCTACAATGACACAATATGAGAATGCACACAACCAAAAAGATAAAACGAAGAAGAAATAGAAAAACAAAGATAGCCGATGCGACAGGCGACACGCAACAGACACCGCCATCACCTTGCAGCAGCAGCCGGAGTTGCAAGACGGCGTTGTCAGCATCATTGCTGCGAGGGCGGCAATACACAGGCAACACCAAGGTGCTGCAAACCGTTGCCGTTGGGTGTCGTGAGGGGAGACGACCAACTGCCGATGCAGCTGCATGAGCGGAGGACGATGGGTGTTGGGATGAGTGACAAGGGGTGCTACATAGGGGTTGAGACTAGGAAGGACGATGGTGTCAACATGTGCTTGGGTGGTGCGATCATACACGTCTCCTGATGGCCAGCCAACTGATTTTGGGAGAAAATGAGGCATAACAATCGCTCTTGTTTTCCTAATGTACATGCTAAGGGCGTCCCCAACGCCGACCCCCCAAAACGGGCACGGTATCCGTCCACGGGCTGGTCAAGACCAGTCCACGGATAGTGATGCGGGAGCCGACAGTGTCACAGAGGTACAGTATGGGCTTGGCGGGCGATCGGGGTGGTAGAGCAGTGGCGTCAGCGGGGAGAAAGCGGATAGAGAAAAGGAGGGAAGGATGGAGAAGCAGGGTCTGGGCGGGGTTGTCGGTGTCCTACGTGGCGGCGGTCCGGACCCCCACAAAGACCCCTAGTTTGCTTTTGATTTCTAGGAAAATAGACAAGCGGACAGATGTGGGACAGCGCTGGATGACAAACTGCGTCCGGACATCTCAATCGAAATGCTTGCAGGAGGTTTGAGGGTCGATTTTAAAGATGCCCTAAGGTCCAAAACTTATGGACTCCCCTTTTTTCAGGGGAATCTAAAGGGACCTCTGACAACTCTCACCTACGAGACAAATTGGGGACAAGAGGGGTGGGGTGAGGGAGAGGATTTGTGGCACGCGGGTGAGAGAGCACCGATTCCCTCGCTTCTTTTAGCTTTTGATTTTCATTTTTTCATAACTTGTGAACGGAAAGTCCAAACTAAATTATGTTTCTATATTCGTGTTTCTCATGACGAGGGTTTTCAAATAAGATTTATTTTGAATACGTTTGGAGGAGTTTCAAAAAAATCATTTAAGTTTCAACCTTTGAAACTTTGTACGAGCGACCGGTAAAATCACAACTTTTGTGAAAAGAAGATCCTTAAAGTTTCGACTCTGAAACTTAGTACAAGTGACCAAAAAAATTGCAAGTTTCAGATGCAAAATCATATTTTTAATATTCAACTACTTTGCAGGTGTGTGCCCTGCGCCTGCGTGTCCTGAGAATTTCCGGATGGGATGAACATGAAGTTGCCAAGATGGCTAACGCGGATAGCTTTGACGGCTCACCATGCGCTGCAGAACGAGAGAAGTTCACGTCTAGGGGTGCAGAGCGGCGCCCGGTCCGTCCCGCTCCATAGTGAAAATTGATTTTGGGAGTGGCTACTTATTAGTCGGCTGGAAAAATTTGAAGTGTCAGGCGACTTCATGTGAACCGTAGGATCACGATCCAATGTCCAGGGCATCATCTTCCACCTCGTTCTCTTCCCCTCTCTCCATATTTCCCCAGCTGCCACCACGGACCACCGGCTAGACCGAGGGCCCCCGCCGGCCGCAGCAGGCGGCACTCCCGCGCCACCTCGCCGCTCCGCCCTTCCCGGAACCCCCCCCCCCCAGTCGTTCTTCCACCGCCCTGGCCATCCCTCTAGGCCCCCCACACCGAGTTTATTCTTTGGCGAATCCCCCCCCCCCCCCACCGTCCCCATCCTAAACTTTAAGATAGATACTGGGGCCTGCCCAATGTGCTTCTTCCTCCCCTCCAACGAGTTTCGTCCTCACCTTTGGTTGTTTCTCCCTTCGACCAAAATTGACTGAGCCAACTTTGAAAATTCAATCGACGGAAATCTAGCTATTGCGATTGATTTTTGTTACTTATAATTGCTCCGCTCGTTGTAGTTCAGTCCGAACTTAACTCTCTACATATGCGGGAACTACGCGGGATGCCCGCTTGTTGCATCCCTTCGCGTCCTTGTCTAACATTTTCTTGCTTGCGAGCGCCGCTGAGGGTGCGCTTTGGACGAATTCTTTGCAAGACAGCAGGATCTTAGTTGACTTGTGTATATTGTGATCAAGTGGGTCAGGTGCTGGCATGACTCCGTGGATGCGGATCGGAGCGGATAGCGAAGCGATGGATCGAGCTGGGTCGTCGGGCTCGTCACCATCGGCAACTTGTAGATAGATACAGGGTGGCGATCCGAGCTGTACCTTCTTTACCGTTTACCCCTGCACCGGCCGTACGGCTGTTTGTTGGCCACATGTCCATGCAGCCCCAATCCACACCCTACTTCACTGATGTGCCGCTGCCATGCCGTGCCGTGGTATACAGCTAGCTGTGTGCCGATGTGCTGCATGCGGAGCTAGCTTTGACACTTCACCGTGCGCGTGGACGGGTTCCAAGCCGAGGGGAGAAAATATGTCTTGGCATGACCTTGATTAAAGGTTGAGGCTTGAAACTGGTAAATAATGGGCATCACTTCAAAAGGCCATGGGTATCACTTGAGAACATAACACGATTCAGCGAGCGTATCTGATGGCACACATCTCTGTGGCAATTAAACCGCCTCCTATGTTTCCTTCGACCTCCCTTGAAGGTCGAAGTTGGGTTTTGTTTTCTTCATTTTTTGAGTGTGTGTGTGCGTGTGGGTGGGTGGGGTGGGGTGGGGGGGGGGGGACGAGTGTGTCAATTCGTGATAGATTGGTCTCTCCATGGTGTCTTCTCCTACTTGGATAAGATTAGCAAAAGATACCACACGTCTCTAACCCAATAATTACAACTCAAGACCTGAGACACGGGAGTGGAAGGGGAAGAGGAGAATCGACGGGAGAGAGTAGGATTTACGAAATTGGGGAGGACCATATTTAGTACCACCGTGAATTTGGAAAATGTTAACACGGTATAATTTTTTTTGATAGAGTAGCTTAAAAATGTTGATAGCGTTAGAAGACTATTGATGACAATTAAAGCAAACACACGTTTCAATCAAATGTACGTGAACTTTTAATAAAATCATGTCATTCAAAAAAATGTTTTTATCACTGAAATATATATCTTACATTTAAAAAATCATGCATTTCGAAAATATTATGATATTATATAAAGTGCCTACACAGCATAAAAAATGTCCCTAGAATTAAAACAAATGTTTTGTATCATTCAAAAGATATTTTCAACATGTATTCGAAAATGCTTAACATGTATTTTAAAAAGTGTTCAAAACATGCATTTAAAAAATATTAATAATGTATTTCAAAAAAATTGGTGTGTATAAAAATATTTTATATGCATACAAAAAATGTACAATGTACAATGTGTATGAAAAAAATCTACACCAAAACATATGTTCGAAAAAGATTAATCATGTATTTGAATGTTAAACATGTATCAGAAAAGTTCTTGATGTAGACTAAAAATGTACAATATGTATGAAAGATATAGAAATATATTGGAAAAAGAGGAAACCTGTGAAAACTGAGAAAAAAACAATACAAAAAACTCACGCTGGTGCTACATTAATGGGCCGACCCAGTAGGATGCGCATCGGAGGCGAGACCGAGCTCCGTCTCGTGAAGGGCGAGACATAGCTCTGGCGGAGATTGTGTCATTGGTCAGCACTGAAACCGAAATCGCTAATTCCGGAGTACTTGTTCCAAAGACCATTTCCACCTTCCCAGGTGCGCCACTTATCACAACCTTGAATTTTCTCTTTTTTCATAGATCCGTTTATTTAAAATGTTTATGTATTAAATTATGCATCCAAATCTCGAACCGTTTTAACCATTGGATTCCTCGCATCAAGATATTCAAAACTAGATCCTATGTTGATAGGTCTTGACGATTTTTTTCACGAAAAAACGAATGAAAAACCACACCGGGAGCATTTTTTTTCTTTTTCGAAAGTCATTTTCGAGAGGCACGGCCATGCCTCTCGCGGAAGTAAAATCATGCCTCTCATGGAAGAAAAAAAATAAAACACATTCTTTCCATGCCTCTCGCGGAAGCAAAACCGTGCCTCTTCGAAAGGAAAAAAAGAAAACGAGTCTTTTTAACCATTTCCGATAGGTACGGCTGTGCCCTCTTGTGGAAGGAAGTCCGTGCTTCCCACGGAAGGAAAAAAGAAGAAGAGAAAATGTGTTTTTTTAATTTTCAAGAGGCACGGCCGTGTCTCTCGTGAAAGTAAATCCGTGCATCTCGCGAAAGAAAAAAATGCTTTATTTTTATTTTTGAGAGGCATGGTTGTGCCTCTCGCGGAAGCAAAAGGAAAAAAAATACATTCTTTTCCTTTTCCGAGAGTCACGAACATGCCTCTCGCGGAAGCAAATCAGTGCTTCTCACGAAAGCAAAAAGAAAAAAGAAAATGCATTTTTTCTTTTCCGAGAGGCATGGCCGTGCCTCTCGCGGAAACAAATCCGTACCTCTCGCGGAAACAAAAAGGAAAAAAGAAAACACATTTTTTTTTCTTTTCCGAAAAGCAGGGTCATACCTCTCGCAGAAGCAATAAAAAACCTCATATTTTTTCTTTTCTGAGAGGCATGGTTGTGCCTCTCGCAGAAGCAAATCCATGCCTCTCATGGAAGCAAAAAGAAAAAAGAAAACATATATTTTTTTTCTGAGAGGGGACAGCCGTCCTCTCACGGAAGCAAAATAAACATGTTTTGTTTGCGTTTTTTTTCCTGATTTTTTTTCGGAACGCTCGTGAATTAGTTGCTCTCGAAACCGAAACCCATATAACCCCAACTGATCAGGGCCGAGCCAAACGAGAAAGGAATACCCAAGGCCCTACGTGCTGTGGACTTGTGGCTTGGTGCGCCGAGCCGTCGAACCTTTTCTGTTTTTGTTTTTTGCGACGGAGCCGTTGAGCCTGGGAGAGGGGAGTGGAAGGGGAATGGGAAGGGGAAGGGGAGGGATGGGAGAGGGGGAGAACCGGAGAAGAACGGGGTACGTACCCCAGGATTTATACCGGGGCCGGCGCGATCGTCAGCCCCAGCAATCCCAAACCCCAGATCGGCACTTTCGCCGCGATGAAGTTCTCCGGCCCCCGGTGCGGCTCCGGCAAGCCCAAGCGCAAGCGCAAGCCCTCCTCCGTGCGACGCTCGCTGGAGTACCCCTGCGTGTCGCGGCTCCGTCGCCGCCGCCTCCTCGCCTTCCTCCCGCGCCACGGCTTCAGCTCCACCTTCCAAGCGTACGTACCAGTACCATCACCACGCCTAAATCCCCTCGGCTTCCTCTCGTCGCTCTGATAAGATCAATCCTCTGCACTTGCACGCGGCGCTTGATTCAGGCTGCTCCAGGAGACGGCCGTGTTCTTCAGCGTGGAGCGCCTGCAGCGCCTGGCGAGGCAGGACCGGTGGGACGACGCCATCAAGTACGTCGTCCGCTTTGCTCGGCGAGGAGGGGAGGCTCCTCTTCAGCTTCATCAATCTGCACAAGACCATCCACTCCATCTCCATCCGCACGCCGCACGGCGCCATTATGACCGAGTTTTACGAGCGCGACCTCAGCAAGTATCCCAACGCCCCCTCCGGCGCCGTCAGGCGCGCCCGCTTGCTCTCGGCCTTGCACCGCAACGAGAGGCTCAGGTGACTGGGTTTCTTTTCTCTACCGTGTTCCATTATTCTGAGGGGTTCTGCATGCAAGTAGGAGTACGTGTGAGCGTGTAGCATGGATAAATCTTCAGGTTTTGAACATCTCTTCCTCTGATACAGGGCCGCCATCGACTGGCAACTCGTGAGGAACAGGGCTGCGGAGATTGTCAAGGATTTGATCGTCAGGACTCCCGAGTTCAGTGACCTGCTGCGGTTGCCCAGCTGCCGAGATAAGCCACACAACATTCTCCCCATCCGATCCTGCAACAGGTATATACGCTGCTTCTTCCTAGTAAAGTGTGCGATTGGTTTTAAGTTTTGCTGGCCACTGTTCTGACTTATTGTACCTTGTGTCTATAATCTCTAGTTCTCATCGGAGGCGTCACAGGAAGGAAGGAGGACGAATTGCAGCTTCCGATCTTACCAAATCCTATCTCCAGAAGAAGGGGAGGTACTCTTTGGCTCTCCTGTCTCTGGTTTCTAAAGCATCAGATCCAAACACTCATGCACTGTGCTTTGCTTTGTCCAGCCTGCTGCTATCTTCAAGTCACTTTGAGGAGAGTTCTTTAGGTATGTTGTATCTTATGATCTTCTTTGCAAGTTACAAGCATCATTCGTAAACTGCATGATTAATCAACATGATTCGTATTTATAAGCAAGTTTCTCAGTGTTAGGGTTATCATTCAAGGGATCAGCCTTGCTGGCGGATATTCTCGGTAAACTTCTTTAATTTCCCCCGTGCCTTCCTGTTGTCAACTTCTTACTTTCAGTTACAAGATACTACCTCTGTAAAATATAAGACGTTTTTGCAGTTCAGTTTGAAATATTTATATAGTACTATTATTCTCTCCTAATTGTCTACTAATAGTGGCTGCAACTTCTTTTAACATCTAGATGAATCTGTAAAAGCTGGCCTGTTCCGGGTTGTCCAAGATGGGCATCCTTTTGAAGATACGTGCAATGAAGGTAATTGTACATTTTTTAATTTTTGCTCCAACATACCACTGGTGAAGAAATGAGATTGAGGAACCTGACTCCCAATTGGCCTTGTATCCTTGAAAAAAAAAACTCCAAAATTGGCCACCCGACCTACCTCAGCAATCGGAAAACGCAAGCGAGAGTCATCGGCATCTTGTAACCTTGGCGTGATGGAGGTCTCCAGCTCCACCAAGCACAAGCGAGTGCGGCGTTCACCGGAGTACCCCTGCGTGTCACGGCTCCGCCACCGCCGCCTTCTCTCCTTCCTTCAGCGCCGCAGCGGCTTCTTCTCCACCTTCGAAGCGTAGGACCACTCCTAAATTTATTTCCACAGTTTCTTGCTTGCTTGTAACACATGTCTGCATGGTTCTGATCAACACTTTGCACGTACGTATGTCCATTCAGGTTTGTCCAGGAGACGAATGTCTTCTTCAGCGTCGCCCACTTGAAGCACCTCGTCTTCCTGGGCCAGTGGGACGACGCCATCAACTATGTCCACCGCTTCGCACCGCCCGTCGAAATGCTTGGCGACATGGGCAATGTCCTCCTCAACTTCCTCCACACGCTCAAAGTCCTCAACCGCATGGCCACCGCCAGCCCGTGTGGAGTTCTGCTGGTGGAGCTGGAGCATTGTTTTAGCAGCCTCAGGAAGTACCCCGACTCTCACCTCGACGCCGTGAAACTCAACAAGATGTTTCTGGCCATGCACCGCAGCAAGGAGCTTCGGTGATTGATTCGTATCTACCTCAATATCAGTTGACATGATTCTGCATTTCCAGTGTAGCATCAAATATTTTCAGGTTCTGAACATCTCTTGCTGTAATGAAAATACAGGGCCTCCATCAGCTGGCATCATGTGAGGTACAAGGCTGCGGAGATTGTCAAGGATTTGGTCGCCAAGACTCCCGAGTTCAATGACCTGCTGCGGTTGCCCGACTGCCGAGACAGGCCACACGACATTCTCCCCATTGGATCCTGGTATGCTCCTCCTATTTTGAATCTTCACTCATGTTCTGAATCCGATCAATCCAAGTCATCACACCTTGCTCAATTTCAACAAGTGTGTGATTGATTTTCAGTTCCAGTTATAATTGATGTTTATATACTCTTTATTAGTTCTTCCCGGAGGCATCACATCAAGGAAAGAAGCCGAATTCCAGCTTCTGATCTTGCCAGATTCTACCTTCAGAAGAAGAGGAGGTATATACTAAAACTAAAGGACTGTTCAGTTTGCTATCTCTGGTTTTTAGCATTCAGATAATGTATGCTCTTTGCTTTGTCCAGCCTGCCATCTTCAAGTCAATGTGAGGGGACTTCTTTAGGTATGACGCTCGATGTATAGCATTGCATTACCTGACTCGCAAACGTACTATAGTAATGATTTATCAATACAATTTTGTAATTATAAGTATCCTTTTTCAGTGTCAGGGGAGCCATGTAAGGCATCATTATCAACTTGGCTGGTGGATATTGTTGGTAAACTTTTTTTTTTCCTTCGTCTTGCCCGTTGTTAATTTCTTCTTTCAGTTACAAGACTACTCCCTCCGATCCAATTTGTTTGTGTACTTCGCTTTTTTTTTCTCTCCCAATTGTATATTCATAGTGGCTGGAACCTTTAAATCTCCAGATGAATCTGTGAAAGCTGGTATACACCGCCGAGTTGTCGGACAAGAGCACCCATTTGAAGATCCCTGCAATGAAGGTAACATATTTTCACCGTTTCCAAAGTAACCCTTTCCACAGCAGTGTCAAATCATTTTGTTATTCAGCGAGCAGGCTCGATCTTTGAAGCACACCACTCACAGGGAAATGCAGGAGCCAGAGTACATGAAAAGGTCTGTTTTAGTTTTTTTAGTAACCTAATTAATCTTTAGTCAATTATTGCTATGCTTGAAAGTATGTTCCCTAAGCTATTATCCTTGGTACCTTTCCTGTAAAATCTGTGATCTTGACCTGAAGATGGGCTAGTTTCTTCTTTCCCCTAGTGACATGGAAAAGTTGCATTCCACCCCCTGAAGGCAAACAAATATGTTTTTACCAATGCTTTTACTAGATTTGATGATGCGTCATAGAGGTAAAGGAAAAATGTATGATGTGTCATAGTCAACCACATCAACGTTAACATAAATATTACTAATTCCAGTTGACTGAAGATTATCCGTTCCAACAGTTTCAGTTCCTTCACCTGACCACCTCTGAATATTGGTACAAGCAGTGGGACTGCAACTCTCTCATTAAAGTGCTGAGCTTCTGGACTTCTGGTCGAGTGGTGGTCACGGTGTTTCCACTTGTGCTTCTCAGTCGCAGCTGAGGGACTTCTAATTTGCGGTGGCCAATTGTTAGATTATTAGCTTGAGTAATGTTAGTCGGATGCTTGATCTGTAAAAATGTTACTACTGTTATGTGGTCATGCTTGTGGGTGCAGACTACCTTGTTAAGGACGCTTTTGTACTGAGTCCAGCTTGATGTGTTAAAACTGCTACTACTATGTCATCATGCTTATGGGTGTAGATTACCTTATTAGAAACGCTTTTGTATATCCTGAAAATGTTTGTCACACAAACTGCCAAACCAATCCAACATGTTTGTGCCATTATGGCTGGTGAGAACCTGAGGGTATCTTGCCCTCCTAAATTTAACTCCCTATGAGCTTAATCCAAAGAAATTTTTTAGGTATCTTATTTTAACTTAGAAAATATATCTATATCTATACCCTATATAGTGTGCGAATAATTTTAAAAGATGGTCGTTGTCAATCCGACGATGCAGAGATGGCAAGTCTGAGCGCTGCCGTTGGATATTATCTACATTCCACCAGATTCTGCCACATGTACAATCTAAAAGACTCCATGGTTGAACTTAAGTATAATGCACAAACCTTAAAATACATGCACTTCTCGTTTGTTCTAGAATCTTCCATTAGATGAATAATTGCCCAAATTTCTTTTCTAGATGAATTGCCATTATTTGTTTTTACTTTATGCTTTACAACGCATAATTCCATGAATCTTAAAATAGATTAACTTTTTTATAAAAACTAATTGATTTTGAATTAGATGAACTATAAGACTTAAACGAATCATCTACACCATGCATATATGACTCGAAGCTTCCATACTATAGTGTGGTATTTATTCTTAATTTGGTTGCTAAATCTCATGCGTACAATGCACGTGTACCTTACTAGCACGTGTTAGATCCTCAATCTCCTCTGCACGCATAAGAAACTTTTTTTTTAGACAAACACATAAGCAACTAAAGTAATCAATGGGCACCCCTATGTCTCGCCTGTCGTCAGACGTAGGGAACTCCCGTGTGAAGGCAGGTACGAGATGGGCTGGCCCAGGCGCGTGGGAGGCCAAATCCTCTCTTTTTTCGTTTTTTCACGTTTTTGTTTTTTGATACTTTGTTTATAGTTTCGAAATTCTGCATAAATATATTACAAAATTCACCTTACATAAAGCATTTGAAAAAACGTTAACCTTTAAAAAAATGGTAAATGTGTATAGAGAAATGTTTCTCGTGTATAAGAAAAATGTACAAACAATATACAATGTGTGTAAAACAATTATCATGTATTTACATTAATCAAGCATTTGAAAACAATTGTTAAACAAGTATTTGAAAATGTTAATCTAGTATTTCAACACTATTGACGAAGCATTTGAAAAATGTTGAATGTGTATAGAAAAGTTGATCATGTATCATCAAATCATGTTATATGGCGGTTCAAATTGCTTCAATGTTGAGCACCAAACATGTTTAACGTTCTAATTACCCACCACTGCCATTGGTTATGAACACGTTTTGACTCAACGCTATCCCATGAAATCTGCCATGTAATTAATATCCTACCATTCCCGTGAAAAAGTAATCGATATCTTACCAAATACCAACGTGCAACAGATATATCTTACCTAATATAACATGCAACTAATATCCTACCTAATATAAACATGCATTGCACGTACTCCCTCCATTTCTTTTTAGTCTGCATATAAGATTTGGTCAAAGTCAAACATTGTAAAGTTTGATCAACTTTGTTGGAAAAGATATCAACATCTACAATACTAAAGTTATATGGTATGAAAGTGAATTTAATGATGCATCTAACAATATTGATTTCATATTGTGAGTCTTGATATTTTTTTCTATAAACTTAGTCAAAATTGACAAAGTTCGACTTTGACCAAATCTTATATGTAGACTAAAACGAAACGGAGGGAGTACATTATTACTAGTAAAGACAATGAAAACCAATGGAATCCGATAAATAAACTAATAAAACCAAAGAAACTGAAAGGAAATGGATAAAAATTGATAACAGAGAAAGATACAAGGAAAACTGAAGAAAAATAAAGAAAAAGGAAAGAAAAGAAAAAACTAATGAAAACAATGAATGAAACAAACTAAACCGGTGGAAAAAAAGAAAAGAGATAAAAACCAGTGAAAACTGAGAAATGAATGAAGAAAAAGGTTAACAACAAATAAAAAACAGAAAAAACCAGTGGAAAGGAAGAAAACTAGAAAAAACAAAAAACAAAAAAAAAACAGCGAACGAACTGCACCGAGCAAACCCGATCGAAAACTTAGCGAACAAAAAAACAAACAAAGATGTGTCGATCATATTTCCGATCCAATAGCTACATCACATGGGAAAATGCTTGAGCGAGACAGAAGGAACACTCGCGTGAAGCGATATAGGTTTTGCGCTAATCGATGGAGGTAATTGATGGATCTCCTTTCTCAAGAATCCTCAATCTCCTCTGCTGCAGCGGTCCCTAGGCTTGTAGGAAGGCTGGTTCGGGCCATACTAGCACATTTCTCCTCCCCCTTGGTCGAAGGCTGGTTGGGGCCATACTAGCACATTTTTCCTTCCCCTTGGTCGAATGTTGGTTCGGGCCATATTAGCACATTTGTCCTCCCCTTTCGTTACCAAGGGGCAGACGCGCCTCCAAAAGAAGCACCGAGTTATTCTTTCGGACATCATCTCTTAGGAACAATCAACGTTTGTACCGGGGAGGTTAATCACCGACAACATTATTTCAGCGTATGAATGCCTGCATTTTATGAAGCGAAACAGAGCCAAAAGTAACAGTTTTGCTGTACTGAAATTAGATATGATGAAGGCATATAATCGCGTGGAATGGAGTTATCTTAGATCAATCATGGAGAAGCTGGGCTTTGCTGCATCGTGGGTTCAAGTAATCATGAATATGGTGAGCTCAATATCATTCTCAGTTATGTTTAATGGAATCAAGTCAGAAGTGTTTCACCCAACACGATGTATCCGACAGGGAGATCCTATCTCTCCATACCTTTTTCTGTTAGCAGCGGAGGGCCTTTCGTGCCTCTTAAAATCTCAGATTCAGTCGTCCCAGCTCAACGGCATTAAGGTGGCACCATCGGCTCCGGCGGTGAACCACCTTTTATTCGCGGACGACAGCCTGTTGTTTTTCAGGGCGAGTGTTAATGGAGCGGAAGAGGTTAAGCATCACTTCAGTCATTCTGACTGGTTCTTTTGGACCCCACTTAACAGTACGGTGGTTCCTATGACTCAACAAAGAAGAAAAAGAACTACGATAGATCTAAGTCTTCGAGCTCCATAGGCTTCATGCGATGTCTTCTCTTGTCATAGTCTTCAATGAGAATATCTTCATATACCACATTTGACATCAATGTCTTCATACATTTTTAGGGGTCATCTCTGGTAGGAAAAACGAATCAATGAGGGACTTCTACCTGTGTTATCCTGCAATTCTCACAAACACATTAGTCCCTCAACTAGGTTTGTCGTCAATACTCCAAAACCAATTAGGGGTGGCACTAGATGCACTTACATATCCAATTTAGCTTTATTGGCAAGACAGGCTTGGAGATTGATGCAATAACCGGACACCCTTAGTGCAAGGATCCTGAAGGGAGCATACTTTCCAGAAAGTAATATTCTTGATGCTGAGTTGGGGTCTAGGCCTTCCCAAATCTGGAGGGCGATCATCGAAGGACGTGATTTGCTTAAGCAGGGGATACTTAGGCGGATTGGCAATGGTCAACGCACGAACATCTGGACCGGCAACTGGATCCCGAAGGAAATTATGCCAATACCGATCACTTCTTTGGTGGTGAACCCACCAAGAATGGTTTTAGAATTGTTGTCACCAGCGACAGCAGGGTGGGATGAAGCTCTGGTGCATTTGGTCTTCTTACCCATAGATGCGAATGCAATACTAAAGATACCCACATGCACTAATAATACTGAGGACTTTTGGGCTTGGTACCCGGACAAGAAAGGGAAATTCTTAGTGGTTTCGGCATATGAGTTTCTAATCAAGATGAAACTGCAGCGAGAGGATTGGTTAGGCGGACGTGGTGGATCATCTAACACTCACAGGGACGAAAAATCTTGGAGTTCTTTGTGGAAATCGAAGGTACCGTCCAAAGTTCGTATCTTTTTATGGCGACTTGCACACCACTCACTCCCCACCACTGATGTCTTGAAGAAGCACAATATGTCAATACATGATGTTTGTCCGCTTTTTGGATGTCAAGATTCATGGAGGCAGGCCCTCGTCTCTTGCACTATGTCCAGGTGCATATGGGCGCTAACCGACGATGATCTTGTCTCACGCATGACAACTAATGCAGAACCTAATGCAAGACTTTGGCTTTTTGAGCTCAGCGACGAACTTGATCAAGCGAGCTTCACATGGATGGCTGTTACTCTGTGGTCAATCTGGTATGCTAGACACAAGGCCGTGTATAAGTTGTTGTTCCAGAGCCCTCAGCAAACCATTCACTTTGTGGACAACTTTATTTCTGAACTGGGCCAACTTGAAAGTGGACAGGGACGTCAGAGCACCACCACCGGCTCAGCCTAAACGTTGGCTACCACCACCCAATGGTTCTGCGAAGATTAATGTAGATGCTGCTATTGTAAGATCACAATGTGGAGGAGCAGTCGCGGCATTGTGCAAAGATCAAACGGGCCAATACTTGGGATCTTTGGCTGTGGTCTTCCGAGGGATCAATGACCCTTTAATCCTGTAGACCTTTGCATGTCGTGAAGCATTATCGCTAGCAGATGACCTGGCCGTTCAACATATTTGTGTTGCATCGGATTGCCAAGAAGCGGTGAATGATATCACAAGGGGGACAGGAGGTCCAAATGCGGCTATAGTACATGAAATAGTAAGCCGTTGTAATAGTTTCAATTCTAGTTCCTTTATTTTCGAGCGTAGGAACATTAATTTTGAGGCTCATAATCTTGCCAAGTTTGCTTGTAACCTAAGCGTAGGTAGGCATGTGTGGTTGGGCAATCCTCATGACCCAAACCTTGTACCTATGACCATAGTTTTGGATGAATAAATATGGCGAGATTTCTCAAAACAAATGAAACTGTCAATCTGTTTATGAAGAGCAACTAACCTACGGTTTTCCTTTGCGGGGCTCCCGCAAGGCTCAATTTTTTTTGCCTAGGAGCGCGCCAAGTCGTGCGTCCAGCCACCATCATGTGTCATGTGCTCCCTTTTTATTTTTTTTATTTTTATGTACGTGTTTTTGGAATTTAGATGATTTTTTCGAAGGATTTTGACTTTTTGATTTTCGCCTTATTTTCCATAGGTTTTGTAGCAAAAAAAAACGGGTATTTCTTTCTTTCCGAAACATAGCTGTTCTTCTCATAAGAAAATTATAATTCTAGAAGAAGCACATATTTGCTTCCACATGTGCTTCTTGGTAAAAGAAATTGTGCTTCCATGAGAGGCAAATCTGCTTTTGATTTGCTTTCCTGAGATCGTGGAAACATAGATTTGCTTCCGCGAGAAGCACATTTGTGCTTTTTGAAAATAAATAAATTGTGAAAACCACAACTGTCCTTTAGGCCCTCGTTTTTTTTACTTCCCTTTTCTTATTTGTCTTCTTTTTGGTTTTTTCTGGTATAAAATTTTTATGAAAAAATAGTCATTAAAAGCTACTAACACTAGATGTAGTTTTAAAGATCTTGGCGCGAGAAATCCAAAGGTGAAAATTGTTGGGAAACGTAGTATTTCAAAAAAATTCCTACGATCACACAAGATCTATTTAGGAGAAGCATAGCAACGAGCGGGGAGAGTGTGTCCACGTACCCTCGTAGACCGAAAGCGGAAGCGTTAAGTAACACGGTTGATGTAGTCGAACGTCTTCATGACCCAACCGAACGCACGACACCTCCGCGATCTGCACACTTTTCAGCTCGGTGACGTCCCTCAAACTCTAGATCCAGCTGAGGCCGAGGGAGAGTTTTGTCAGCACGACGGCGTGTTGACGGTGATGATGAAATAACCGACGCATGGCTTCCCCTAAGTACTACGACAATATGTCCGAGGTGAAAATCTATGGAGGGGGGCACCGCACACAGCTAAGAGATCAACTTGAGTGTCTATGGGGTGCCCCCTCCTCCGTATATAAAGGAGGGGAGGAGGAGGAGGGCCGGCCTCAAGGGGCGCGCCCAAAGGGGGGATTCCTACTCCTAGTAAGAGTAGGTTTCCCCCTTTCCTAGTCCAACTAGGAGAAGAAGGAAGGAGAGGGAGAGGGAGAAGGAAAGAGGGGGAGGGGGGGGGGGGCGCCGCCCCCTCCTAGTCCAATTCGGACCAGGCCATGGGGGGCGCGCTGCCTCCCCTTGTGGCCCTTCTCTCCTTTCCACTAAAGCCCAATAAGGCCCAATACTTCCCCCGGTGAATTCCCGTAACTCCCTGGTTCTCCGAAAAATACCCGAATCACTCGGAACATTTCAGATGTCTGAATATAGCCTTCCAATATATGAATCTTTACCTCTCGACCATTTCAAGACTCCTCGTCATGTCCGTGATCTCATCCGAGACTCCGAACAACCTTCAGTACATCAAATCACATAACTCATAATACATATCGTCATCGAACGTTAAGCGCGCGGACCCTACGGGTTCGAGAACTATGTAGACATGACCGAGACACATCTCCGGTCAATAACCAATAGCGGAACATGGATGCTCATATTGGTTCCTACATATTCTACGAAGATCTTTATCGGTCAAACCGCACAACAACATACGTTGTTCCCTTTGTTATCGGTATGTTACTTGCCCGAGATTCGATCGTCGGTATCATCATACCTAGTTCAATCTCGTCACCGGCAAGTCTCTTTACTCGGTCCGTAATGCATCATTCCGTAACTAACTCATTAGTCACGTTGCTTGTAAGGCTCATAGTGATGTGCATTACCGAGAGGGCCCAGAGATACCTCTCCGACAATCGGAGTGACAAATCATAATCTCGATCTATGCCAACTCAACAAACACCATCGAAGAACCTGTAGAGCATCTTTATAATCACCCAGTTATGTTGTGACGTTTGATAGCACACTAAGTGTTTCTCCGGTATTCGGGAGTTACATAATCTCATAGTCATAGGAACATGTATAAGTTATGGAGAAAGCAATAGCAATAAACTAAACGATCATAGTGCTAAGCTAACGGATGGGTCTAGTCCATCACATCATTCTCTAATGATGTGATCCCGTTCATCAAATGACAACATATGTCTATGGCTAGGAAACTTAACCATCTTTGATTAACGAGCTAGTCTGGTAGAGGCATACTAGGGACACTCTGTTTGTCTATGTATTCACACATGTACTAAGTTTCCGGTTAATACAATTCTAGCATGAATAATAAACATTTATCATGATATAAGGAAATATAAATAACAACTTTATTATTGCCTCTAGGGCATATTTTCTTCAAAAATGACTTGGGACGCGTGGTTCAATAAATAAAATATTTAGAATAAACGAATAGAAAAAAACTCCCAGATTGCGACATAGGAGTATCAACTTAAGTGTACGCTTCCCAAGGCCTAACTTAAGAGTATCTCTTCCTTCTATGATAGCTCGCCATACTTGGCTCCGAGAGGTGCCCAATTCTGCATCATGTAAGTCCATACCCCGGAAAATATACAACTTTTAAAATTTGACCACTTAGAGAATTCTTCACTTGTAGCAGCTTCCATGCCTGTTCTGCTAGCATTGATGGATTGAAGAGCTCAATACCTCTAAAGCCCAGTCCACCCATATATTTTGGTTGTGTCATCTCTGCCCATGAGACCCATGCCACTTTTCATTCTTCCACCTTCCTTGCAACCTCCCTTGAGGTAGACTCGATCTCTCGGTAATTTTGATGGGTTAATTATCCCCTCATTCACAATCACCCTTATAGGTGGCTCTCCCACCTTCCTTTCAACCTTCTTGGCCAGAGCCTTCTTCCAAATAGGATCACCTGGTACTCCTTGAATTGTTGCCCAAACTAGAATCTTGTCCAATTTATATTCCTCAACATTACTAAAACCATCATATCCTTGCAAGACAACTGCAGCACCCGAAACAGCCATGGGCTTCCATACCTTTCCAGTCACCCAAACAGCTAAACTGGACAATAAGTAGGTTTGCCCCCATAGTCTTTAAGGTAATGCGATGCGCCGATGCCCATGCAGTGTGCATCGCATTGAAGAGAACTGTGTGACTAAAAGTCCTTGTCGTATGAACTCTGAAAACTGCCAGCCAACAGACCTTATTGATTAGATCCTGAAGTTCCGCAACCAAAAAATCGAGATCGGTCTCTTCCTCTTCACACGAATTCAAACCCTTGAACCGATCTTCCAATATCGGCTTCGGTCCCCAATCAACTTCATCCTTCTCATATTCAGGACGCTCCCTGTCACCCTAACACCCTCTCCCGCGCCACTAGTTTCTGCCTATTCCCGATCTGACACTTCCTTCTCCACCTACTCTACCACCTGCCCTAATTCACCATCTACATCCTCTTCCTCCCTTTCTCCGTCTCCGCCACCATCTACCATTGATGGACCAGCCATGCACTCGTCCGCTCGGAGGCTTCTACTCGCCTAGATTCCTGCCTTGTCGGAATAGGGCCGGTATGTGAGGATGTGGTGGACTCCGACGTGGTCGGCAGAGGAGGGGTAAACGCTAGAAAAAACTAGGGGGGAGGGTGCTCCCTTGGGCGGTAACTAATCAATAGGTTTCCTTATAAAAAATGATTATTGGCCTTGGAATCAAGCGATGTACACAACCATTAATTAAAATTAATCAAGTATCAAAGTGCCAAGAACATCTCAAGTAGCCAAACAAAGGCAAGAAACAGAACGAAAAGGCACAACCGACAAAAATAGGACACCATTCCTACACACATATTCTATTATTGGACCGTCAAAAAACTGATCGATAGGTGATCTTAGAATTCTCGATCTCCTCCTCTGCTGCTGCAGCCCTTGGCCTGAAGAAAAGTTGGTTCACCGCCAAGGGCCAGACCCAGATGGGCCTCAGGAGGTGCATGGGGTTCTTAGGGCCTGTTTGGTTCCCTTGCATGTTCGCCTACTGGGCGAGGCTAGCCTTGCCGATGGAGGCTGGCCAAATCGGCTTGCCCGATCGACCAAAGGAAAAACCGGAAACAATAAGGCATGATCGCCCACGAACCAAATATCCTTGCTAGGCTGGGCAAGGCAAGCGCTTGCCAAAGAACCAAACAGACCCTTATTTTCTTATTGATTTTTTATGAACTGTTTATGGGTTGAAATGGTACAGTGCCGCAGTGCCAGCGTCAACAGTAGCATAATTGTATTGTTTGTTCTCCTCTCGAACTCGGAAGCCTTTGATGGAGCATTCGCACCAACTGTGCAACCGGACAAAATGGTCTCTTGGTGCTCCGTCGGAAGCAGCACCACTGAAGCAGTGGTACCCGATCCCATTCTCGGCATCCCGCCGGGGCTCCACCGGCGCTGCACCGATGCACACCACCCGACCACCGTCTCCTCCGGTTGACGCGTCCCCCTCCACTCAGGCTGGCGATGCCGGCCGGCCGCGCGCTTTGTCCAGCCCGGTGCGCCAAGAGGCAAATGCCAACAGCAATCATACGCAGACCACGCCTTGGGCCTCCGGAAGCGGCAGACAGTCAGAGAACCTGATGGCATTTGTTTACTCTGCTTTCTCAGCTTATCGTGCGTGGACACATCCCTGCGTCTCGAGCGCCCGCTGGCACCGGCGGGCACCAATGATGGATGGATGTTGCTCAAGAGGAATCAACGTACGATTAGTGTATCCGCAGACATACATACTCGTTTGTTTTTCTACCTAGAAAGGGTCGTCCCTGATTAAAAATAGCTCTCGCTTTTGGGGATACCCAAGCACTAAACGGAGCATACAGATTACACAGAATTAGCATACGAAGACAAGGAATTTCACATCAAGTATTAATGCAGCACACTTAACCGAGAAGGGAAAATTTTGCCACTTGCCGGAAGGAACAAGTGCTCGGTTACATTACAGGAAAGGCGTTCCGTTAGCAACCAAATCAGTAAAAGTGCCTTTCCTGGCCCCATGCCCGTCGCCCAAGGCGATCAAACTCTATCCGCACAACCAACGAGCGAAAGCTCCCACGGTCCTAATAAGAGAAATAGAGTACAGTTGCTCATGTTTGAGAGCAAAATGAACCCAAACACCTACGCCTTTCATCAGAGAAAACCCCAAGCCAGAACCACGGATGATCAGTATTCACTGCCAGAAAACTGTACTTTTCCCCACAGCCAGAAAATAGGTCACCGCGGTCCGCAAGGCAGCTTCTGGCAGCGAGTAGATAGATAGATAGATACAACCAAGTTAGCTTAATTGGTGCGTGCCACCTCAATTAGCTACTACGGTCTCCGCTTTGGATTCGGTCACCATCCGCTTGCCTGCTTTTTTACCGATCCTAGACCGCGGTAGCAAGTTGTAGAGTGATCCCGTTCCAGTCTTATCACCTCCATTCTACCGTGTCCACACGCTTTTGGAATTTTGTTCGTGGCGCAGATCAACCATATACCTGCTGATCTTTTCTCCCTGGGAAAAACAAATATACTCGGTGAGCTTTTTCAAGAAAAATAATATACTTTGGTGGTGATGGCTAGTCCTTTTCCTTTTGATTATAAGGCCGCTGGGCGAGCATCGAATTCTCCCGTACCATCAGAAAGCAGAGGCCTTCATTTCCATGCCTGGCTTAAAAAACAGTGCGTGCGCTCCTTAAATTCTTTGCTGGCCCTTCCTTTACGTTGTCCTTGGACCTTGGGGCGAGTTGTTGAGACTAGCTAGCTAGACTAGACTGGAGGACTGATGCAACATGCACGGCAGAGTGTGGCCCAAATGGAAGGACGGACGGAGAAAATATCTAGCGAAAGGAAACCTATACCATAAGAAAAAGAAGATTTGTTTTCCTTTTCTTTTGTTTGCACAGATACGCATTCTGTGATGGGTATCGTGAAAAATCACACAGGACGTGTATGTATACGGTTATCGAGGCTCAAGACAGTACCCTACAAAGTTGGGACATGAGACAAAGTAGCAGATAAGCGAAGGGTTAGACATCTTTGGGCCATGCATATCATCTGGACTGCGTCTGATCTACTCCTACTAACACGAGGAAATTAGTTATAGCTGCATGAAGAACACCAGTGAAGAATACAGGTGTAACGAAAAGAAACTGAACGAACAGGGAGGCAAAGATTTGCACGTACTAGTTCATAGAATTCAGTAGCATCTCATCATAGATCTGGATGTACAAATTTACATACATATTATTTCCCAGAAAAAGAGAGAGGAAAAGTAGCAAGAGCTGAAGAAGAACGAGTCCCAAATGGAGTCTAGCTAGAAGCCTCAGCCCTCGATCGAGAGGGCAAGCACAACCACCGATCGAACAGCACAAACACATGCACACGACCCTGCACCGGCCACCACCCCTCAAGAAACGGAACAAGATCACGCTAAAATTAAGCTATAGCGGCCACGAGGCCGCTCGCTCGCTCGCTCCCTCGTCGATGAGATTCAGACGACTACGGCGTAGTAGACGGGCGTGTGGCCCCTGTCCCCGCCGGCGAGCGCGCCGAGGAGGCGGCGGAAGGCGGCGACGGGGCAGGGGATGCGGAGCGGGCCACGGCGCGCCTAGCCGTACTCCTGCGCGGCCCGGCGGAGCAGCTCGGCGATGGGCGGGCGGCCCAGCAGCTCGGCCGGCACGAGGAAGCGCTCCGTCTCCTCCCCCTCCGCGCCCACCTCCACCGGCACGTGCCCCGCCGGCACCTTCCCCGACGCCGCCGACGGCGAGATCGCCATCTCCGCCACGGCCCCCGGCGCCACCCTGCACGCCCCCGTCGACACGCACCGCAGCAGCCCCCCCTTCTTCATCGCCTCCTCTTCCGCTCCCCTCACGCGGCTCGGTCGAAGGTGTGGCGTGCGGAGGAGGATGGGATGGAGATACCGAGGCGAGGCGAGGTCGGCCGCGCGCAGTGAATGAGCTAGCCTAGCACAGCAGGCACAGTGTAGGGAGCAGCGATGGGCGGGTGGCGCAGGCGTCGCTATATAGCGCCCGCGCGCGTGCCTCGGGCGCGAGATCGCTCCCCGTCACGACGCCGACAGGCGGGTCCCGGAGCCCCTCGGGCCCGCTTGTCGGCGACACGGACGGGCGAGGCGTACGAATAGGACCACGGAGAGTACTTGCCGTGCAAGGGGAGAGTGGGACGGGGTCGGGGTCGAGCTCGAGCTGAGTGGGACGGGATCGCCTGCGCGGCGCGCCCGTGTCACCTCGCCTGCGGTGCGGCGAGGCGTGGCGGCGCGTTGGTCGACACGTCGGGCTCGCCGAGTTACTACCCGTCTTTTCCCCATTCGTGAATCGGCGGCAGCCGGATCAACTCGGCCATGGAAAGACTGATGGACCATGGATGGGGCAAAGGAAAAGAGACCCACTCATGGCGGAGCAGGAGGACAGGCGCGAACGTGGCGTGCCGGGGGTCGGGCGGGCGTCCGCCACTCCACTTGCGGGCCGGCGGGCGGGCGTCGCCGGAACGGGATCGGCGAGGGCGACGGCACGTGAGGGCGGGGCCCGCGGGTGTCGCCCCTTCCGTACCCGCCCTTGTACGGTTCCGTAACCACGGAATGGGGAGCGCGACGCCGCACATGGTGGGGGCCCGCGCCGTACGGTACCCGTCGCTGTCCGCCCGCTCCACCACTGCTCCCCCCGCCCGCCGGGTCCAGCTCCAGCGCGCGACCCGACCCGCCACCGATCCATCCGTCGCCGGGGTTGCGGCCTCGGCCCGGCGGGTACAGTAACAGTAGGGTGGCGCAGTGCGCGGGCCAGACATGGCGCGTGGATCGCATGGCCGACACACCTCACGACGCCTTGCCTGCCCACCACGCACTCACGGGAATTCATATTTCCGCCAGATGCTCCCAGGGCCCGATTTTATTTTTTATTTTCTGCACGAGTATGTGTCTGAAGTGTGGGTGTGGTAATGCTTCAGGTGAAACGATTTTAATATGGACTGTCACAGCTCAGCCGAGGTGTTTTCCAGGCAGAAACGGATGGAGGGCCGAGCGCAACGGAACAAGAGGGGCAGCGACAGGAGCGGGGAGACAAGGGTCAAGTGGGCGGTGGGTGAGCGGAGCGGAGCACACGAGGCGGGCGCTCTCGCCAGCAACCGCGAGCCGTACGGCGGAATACTCCTGAGCCGCATGAGCCGGATCACGCATGGCGCGCGCGCGCACGCCGTACGTTCCGTACACGGGAAATCGTACCCGGTCGTGGCACGGCGCCGCTCCCCCTTCTTCCTCCGGGTCTCCTCCTCCCAGAAAGAAAGAGAGCAAGAAGCGTACCGCACGGGGCGAGGCGAGAGGGACAGCGGCACGCGAGGCCGACGCGCGCCCTCGCTGTCCGATCGCAACGCAAAGGCCGTGCGGCCCGGTGGAGCGGGGAGCCGAGATGCGTGCGGCCCGCCAATGGCGTTTCTTTCTTTTTTTTTTTTTTTTGAGGGGATTCTTTCTTTTCTTCAGGAGCGTTGGGATTGGAAAAGAAAAAGGAGGTTAGGTCGGCTCCATAACCTGCTGGCCGGACCGTACGGCGGTACGGCGGTACGGCGTGGCCGGGTGGGTTAGGTTACTGGGTTGGTTGCGCCTCGTCGATCCACCATCATCGGTGCGTGATGGTTCGGCTGGACAGTGGAGCGCTTGTCGGGCCCGGACGAACTGTCGTGCTCGTGGATCGGTCGTGCGCACCTACCGTATGCTCGCTGGCTTTCCTTTTGGCCTGGTTTTTTATTGGCCTCGTGCGGGGTACGGTGCCACCTGATTCATGATTAGTGGGCGGGAGATGCAGACGCAGGTGAAATGTTTTGTTTGGTGTGGATGGGTGATAAGGTGACGTGCTTACCGCAAGAGAAAGGAATAAAAAGGATGATGAGATCCGGCCTGTCTTTTCTATCGGATTTGAAAATGGCATGTGGAAAATATTTCCGCGTCGAAACCGCGGGGCGGAATATGAGTTATGTTGAGTTATTTGGCATTTATAAAAGTATACAAGTAAAAAAAGGGAAGATCAAAACCAGCCCATCTTTTTTCGAGAAAACTTTCTATCTATTAAACATTAACGTAGTAAAATGAACACCAGAAGCATAAAAAATTACATCCAGGTCCGTAGACCATCTAACGATAGCTACACGCGCTGAAAAGAGCTGAAGGTGCGCCACTGTCATAACCTCTCCCTTATCAGAGCCGAACAAACCTTATTGTAGTAGACAGTCGGTAAGTCGTCAGGTTAAGGCCTCATAGGACCAGCACACGAGAACAACAATCGTCGATGATGATGAGAAGCGTACATCGGAAGCAAACATGTCTTTTCTATTTGATTGGAAAAAAAAGGCATGTGAAAAATATTTCCACGTTGAAAGCGCGAGTGGATATGAGTTATTTTGAGTGTTTTCTAACCACGCATTATTATAGTATAAAGTAATATACATAGTACAAAAACACGTGCAAACCGCTAGACAAATTGGACAAAGAGATGTGTCCCAAAATTTATGCAGCAAGGATCCGAAGAAAATAAAATTTACAAAAGGTTCACAAGAGATCTCTGCACACATCCAAACCAACAACTGCCTCCACACTCTAGCGTCGCTGAAGTGCTCACTGGAAGGAAAACTGCGAGCTCCAAAATCTCAATATGCAGGGCAACATCATCGCCGAATTGGCTTTCAAAACCGACTAATAGACCCACTGCATGTAGCAAGGCACTTGTCGTTGTGGCACACCGGGTGGGGGAACATCCCCATGCTGGCCTAGACCCGGATCCATTGCCTTCCACCGATGAAGTTGAAGGACAACGGTGGAATCGCCATCATCAGACCACAAAACCCATTTCTGGATCATCATCTTGTCCTGACCGATGGCACTGCTGCGAGAGACGGAAGCCACGAATGACACAAAGAACAGTAAATCTCACCATCTCAAATAGCCGGCAAGAAAAGGCAGCTACCGTCTTCTTGATGTCATCATGAAGATTGACGTTGTGAAGAGGATGAAGCCGAAGCACATTTATCCGGCGCGGTGCCGTCCTCATCACTCCCGCGCCACCAAACAAAAACATGGATCATATTTACATGAACACCATGGAAGGGGAACAGGATCCTGCCCCTCCATCGGAGCAACGAACAAAGGGGGTGAAGGCCATGGCTTCATCGGCGTTCCACAAGGGAAACTATTGTTTTCAGTTATGTGGCTTACAAATTATACCATTGAAAACTTCTTCTAAATGTGAATACAACGACGAACTTGTTTACATATAACTTATGTTTATTGATTAAAATAAATTACTAATGTTTAATTTGTGAGCTTTTTAAACCTGAATTGGAGAGGGGGGGGGGGGGGGGGGGGAGGGATTGGTATGTGATACTAACTCAATTTGTTATGGTTTAAGCATTTGCCAAGCCAAGTGACAGACGTTCTTGCTGTATGAGCAACCTCGATCCAATTCCACAACTTTTCGTTAGCCCGGCTCGTTTGCATATGTGAGACATTTTTAAATCTCACTAATATATATTCAAATGCTCGCACATTTTTAAAAAAAATGTGCAAACAAATCTTTTACGATGCACGAACAGTTCCTAAATGTGCGGTGAACGTCTTTGAATTTTTTATGTAAATTAACTTTTAAAATAAATATATTAGAACATTTCAAATTTTAAATAAAGTTTAAATAAAAAGAAGAAAATATTGCTTTAATGGGTCACGTATACAAGAAGATCGGCCAATGCTCTAAATATTTAAGTTTCTCAGACAGTTAGTTTAGTGAACTACTCCCTCCGTCCGAAAATACTTACCCTAAAAATGGTTGTATCTAGAGTTATTTCTAGGACATCCATTTTCAACTATTTTTAGGACAAGTATTTACGGACGGAGGGAGTAGGAGCTAACCCGTGTGTTGCCGGTTGATAGACTGAAAACATTGATAATTAGGTTGATCGTGAATGATTGTGAGAATTAATTATAATGTGATGACAAATGATTTGCCAGCCATGCATGATTTGTTGATGCGAAAGAGTTGCTAAAAAAATAGTTAGGGAGTGGCAGATTAATGATATGGCGGACATGTATGGTTTGTTTATGGAAGCATTGCATGCTTAGGAAAAAAATAGTTAGTGGGAAGATATTTTTTTTGAGGGGTTACGACAAGAAGATAGGAGCGTCGCTTATGGGCTATGGACGAACCATAGCACTACTGGGCTAGGCCTATTGTAGTTGGACCGGATGGATTACAATGGACTGCGCCGAGATTGCCTATTTATTTTCTGTTGGGAATACCGGGAGCAACTAGTTAACGAGCGCTCCTTAACTAGTGTCACTTGGCGTACTCTCAGCCATTTGCCACGTGTCGCGCTCTGGACGCTCCCTTTGGATTTTGTTTTTTTATTTTCGCGAGAGTCACGGTTTTTTTCGGCTTTTTAAATGGTTTTTTTTCCGATGTTTTGGTTTTCTCCCGGTTTTTTTAGCTTTTCGATCAATTTTTTTTGAAAAATAGTTTTTTTGCATGAAAAAAATGCATTTTCTTTTTTTTTCCTTTCGAGAAAGTCACGGTTTTTCTTCCGCGAGAGGCACGGTTGTGCTTTAGTAAGAGTCACGGCCGTGCCTTTCGTAAATAAAAAAACACGTTTTCTGTTTTGTTTCTTTCGCGAGAGTCACGATTTTGCTTCCGCGAGAGGCACGGTTGTACTTTCACAAGAGTCACGGCCGTGCCTCTCGGAAAGGGAAAAACAAAACGCGTTTTTTGTTTTTTTTTCTTTCGGGAGAGTCACAGTTTTGCTTCCGCGAGAGGCACGGTTGTGCTTTCGCGAAAGTCACGGCCGTGCCTCTCGGAAAGGAAAAAAAATACGCGTTTTCTGTTTTTTTTTCTTTCACGAGAGTCACGGTTTTGCTTTCGCGAGAGGCACGGTTGTGCTTTCGCGAGAGTCATGGCCGTGCCTCTCGGAAACGGAAAAAAACATGTTTTTTATTTTTTTTCTTCCACGAGAGTCACGGTTTTGCTTCCACGAGAGGCACAGTTGTGATTTCGTGAGAGGCACGGACGTGCCTCTTTCGGAAAGGGGAAAAAACCATGCTTCCGGTCTAGTTTTTTCGCCCGGTTTTTTCATCCAGTTTTTCGCGAAAAAAAAGTTCATCAAAACCTATCAACATGGGATCTAGTTTTGAAGATCTCTATGCGAGGAATCCAACAATGAAAACGGTTTGAAATTTGGACGCACGGTTTAAGAGATAAAACATTTTAAATAAAAGGATCTACGAAAAAAGGGAAAACTCCCAGGTTGCGACAAGTGGCGCGCCATATGTGCGCCACTTATCGCGACCTGGGAAAGTGGAGTGCTCTTTGCAATGAGTACTCCTTAATTAGTGATTTCGGGTAATACCCGAGTGTTCCGATCGGGGTCAAATCCAGCCAGCGCCCCTATTCCCGTTCCACACAGAAGTACTCGATCGCGCCGTCTTCCCCCGAACAAACCCCAGCAAGAGAAACAAAGAATTTGCTCCGATCCCTGCGACGGCATCGCCATCACACCAGCAAGCAGTCTGAGCAGGACAAGAGAAGCGGCCATGGGAAGCATCATATGCGCGCGCCGTGCCGCGAAGACGGTGCAGGGCTCTCATGTGTTCGAGATCTCAGGCTACAGCCTGCAACGGGAGCGCCTCGTGGTGTCCAGCAGATCGGCCGTGTTCACCGTCGGAGGCTACGACTGGCAAATTCACTTCTTCCCGCGAACGCCTTGCTAGTCACACTGAGAGTAACTTAGCAACTAACATAGGACGCGGAGTATGTGATCGCGAGCTCACAGGAGCTCGGAATCACGCCCGTCCAGAATTGCTACGAGATTCGTCGCATTAAATGCTATAGACAGTTGGCGGGTCCATGCCGACGATGGAAAATTAGGATATATGGCACAATACGCATCTGACATATGGGGCAAGGTGGACGGAGGGGTGCACGGCGTCGTCTGTGCGTGCCTGAGCCGTGGCTCGAGCTTGTCGCCGGTGTCCTGATCCGTGGATCAGGTACGGTGCTTTCCGCTAGCGCCGGCAGTGCCCGCACTTAATGCAGTAGTTGGGTCAGTCGCTGGTTACAGGAGTGAAGTTGGATTTGCCTCTCGTCCCGGTCGATGAAGAGGTGGAGATAACGACTCCGGCGACGGCGACTGGGCGGTGCAGTAACCTCGGACAGGCTCCGGCGACCATGGAGTTCTTACTGCAGCCGATAAACAGGTTGGGATCTGCTACTTGGCCCATTATTTTCAATGGTTTTGACTCGGATTTTGGGTACTGATCTAGATTCCGTCGCTTAAAATTTTGGGTTGATTAAGTAGAACGCTCCTGGAAGAGGTGAATGATAACAACGGGACAATGGAGCCCGTGCGGTTCCCACTTCCCAGTATCCCCGGTGGCTGAGGTTGAGGATCCAGCAACGGCCGCTTCAAGTGCTCACGGGCAGATTTGCCGGGCGGAGGCAGCAGGCGCGGACATGGCTCAGTGCTCCGAGCACTCAATAGAGCAAATTGACCCATAAACACCAGGGTGGACGCAAAGGTACTACAACTTACCATCTGAATTGCATCAAAATTTGGCACTGCAAATGTGTGTGTCCTGTCAGATATGCAAGCAGTAACTGATGAAATGAGGGTGGAACAGTATACATAACCGTGATTAAATAGCATGAACACCAGCAGTATATATACGTGTGTGGGAAGGTTTTATAAACTTGTTTAGGATAATATAGCATGAACTGCAATTTTGTAAGATGTTAGTGTAGCTCAGAATTTTGTGGGCTGGAATTTCATAACAAATGGCTGTAGCAGAAAACACCACCTGATTGTTTCTCTGCTGTGACTGGGCAGAGTGCATGTAGGTGCTGCTGCTCTAGGAAGGCCTCCTTGCCCGGACAGGGTCACGGCGCTGGAGAAGTCTGTCAGGGAATTTGCCGAGCATCCAGGTGACATAGTTATGGTGCCAAAGATTGGAACAAGTTTTGACACGCTCGGAGAAGCTTATGACTTTTACAATTTGTACTCCTGGGAGAAAGGATTTGGAATACGATATGGAAAGAGCAGGCTAAACATTAGCAGGACTAAGTGTATGCAAGAGATAGTCCGTGGATGCGTGGTACGGCTAATGTTACAACAGAAATTGATTACTAGTTTTTTTTTATAGAGAACAGATTTGAAAATGCCTGTGACTGAATCTGACTTTTTGTTTGTTCCATCAGGGGAAGCCAATTGTTGAAAATACTCGTTCCTGCCGGTGTGAATGCCCAGCCCTCATCAGACTACTGCGGACAAAGGACAATGGATGGTACATAGCAGAGCATCGAGATGGGCACAACCATGCACTTTCCCAAACGTATGGACAGACAATACACTGCCCTACGACAGTGAGCGCGGAAGCACGGATCTGCACGATGGACACATCAGCGGTGGTGAATGAGGGACAACTCGTGTCAGGCCTCGGAGCTCTGAACTGGAAAGATGAATCCACATGCTTCTATCTGGAATTAGAGGTGAGGAAAATACGTTTCATTTTTTCTTTAGCTGCTTAGAGTTAATTTTGCCCATTTAAAATCCAGACTACTGTAAGTTGCTTTTGAAATCCTGGGTGAATGGTCCAGTTAGACTGATGGATGTTGTTTACTGGAATAAGAATTTTGCACTGTATATTAATTCATTAGTTGAGAGTGCAACATGTTGTTTACTAGATTCAGTTAATTCAGTTGTTTGATGCAACTGAAAGAGTCCTGCCTGGATGGTCCATGATGGATGTTGTTTATTGGAAATAACAGTTTTTGATGCTCTAGTAATTTATTTATTGGGAGTGCAGCATGTTGTTTACTGGTTCGAGTTAATTGAGGCAAGTAGTCAGGTTGCGGTTGGTGCTGCTGCCCCCAGCATGGCACCTTGCCCATATCGCGTGAGCGCTTTCAAGAAGGCAGTTAGGATGTTTGCAGAGAACCCGAGCAATAATGTTATCACTCCAGCGCTTGGGACAAGTATCGACTCACTTGGCGAGGCGTACAATTTATAGGACTTGTATTCTTGGGAAAGGGGTTCTTGGATTTGACATGGAAAGAGCAGGTTGAATGTTTAGAGAACGAAATGCATGCAGGAAATAGTATGCGGATGCTCGGTACGTATGACATGTGGAGCACTATGGTTACTTATTTGGCATTCATTTAATTGGGGTTGATTTTTAATTGATTCATGGTTGTTATTGCTCTGATAAAATAAAATACATATGTAGGATAAAGCTAGTGTTGAGAACACGAGGTTTTGTCGTTGCGAATGCCCGGCTCTAAAAAGACTGCTACGGGCAGAGGATGATGGGTGGTACATTGCAGAGCACAGGGGGAGTCACAACCATTCCCTTTCACTGAATTTTGGTGAGACGATCCACTAGCCCTCACACAAGAACATTGATGTGTACGGCTGGTGAGTACATGTTCTTGTCTCTCTGATCGTACTTTTTTCAGATCTGAAACTGCACTGCATCAGTGGTGGTTGAAATCAAGTTCTCGCCGGATTTCCGTAGATTGAGGAGGTGAACGATACGTAATGCTTGAGGGGTCCGTCTAGGACACCGGTGGCCGCGGATGCCATTGATGTCCATCAGGTGTCGACAGCAGCCATTAGTGCCGAAGGGCAGGTCTGTGAGCTGGCTGCTGGTGTGGGCTCCGGGAAGGAGAACTCCCCGCCGGAATTGGAGCTGTCTGCGGGGAAACTCAATCCGCAAGCACCATGGTGGGCAAGGAGGTTAGTGTTTGACATAATAATTTTAGTAGATGTGCGGAAACATTCATTGCTGCAGTGTGGTAAGACTGTACTTAGAAGGTGTGTCATGCATTTTTGACAGAAATATGTAGCAGCCGCCAGTTATTTTCACTTCAATTGCATTGAGCAAAGCTGTGGTCAACTGATAAAACTCCCTTTTAAATAGAAAAAAGACACTAGTGAAATATGTTCAGAAAAATTCTTATAAGTTTTTAAAGGACATCAGGTTGCACTTTGTAATTTGTAGGAAAGCTACAAACCGTTGAAATAGAAATGTTGTTCGCAGACTTTTTAAAGGGCTAAGTTGCGGCATTGCTCGTAGGATGTACGCTCCCTCCATGTCAGAACTGAAGTCGCAATAACCTTTAGAAATAAGTGTTGTGTGATTTGGTGATTACCAAGAAATAGAATGTAGTGGAACTTTATGCTGATTAAGGTGTTTAGGAAAAGCTAAGTGCATCCAGTACATTTCTTTTTGGAAGTACACTGACTCGTTCGTGTGCTTGAAGCTGGACATGAAACAACAGTGTGGAAGTTATATGGTGCGGTACTGACTAAACTGGGGTGTCATTTGTAAGCAGGATTCGCATTGGATCAGCGAGTTCATTTAGAGGCAGCGTGATCAAGTTAGCTGTGGGCGCCCACAATAATGAAAGAGATTGGGAGACCATGCAAACCTCCTCACTGCAAGAACCATGGTGTACAGGGTCACTCGAGAATTTTTTTGTATAAGTCGGCTGGAATGAGACTGGGTGCAGGGGCTTGAGTCGGCGCTCATGCCAAATGGTTAGACAGTTGGGCTCGAATTCCCTCCAGTTGTGCATCACAAAGTGTTTTTAGTTATGGAATTGTTTTTTGGGCGTAATTCCAACTTGGGCAATTGAGTTGCTGTTGAAATTTGCCAGCAATGGCATCATGAAACTGTATAACAACATTTTTAGAGTAAAAAACATACGTGTATGTCAACAAACATGCGTGTGTTATTTGTGCTGTAGTGATCTCCTATTTCCTCCGTGGACAAAGAATTGGCTCAACGGGACTGATATGGTACGTGAATTTTAGACTGAACGACAATTGATGTGCATCTAAACTTCATGCCCTATTTGTACGTGGCAGTATTACTCGTGTGAGCTGTAGGCAGAAATTGGTTAGGATCTAATCCTTGCTCTGTTTTGAATTCTGAGACAAGGAACAATTGGCGGTAGAAGGCTCGGGGTCGGAGAAAATGGCTCAGCTCGTTAGCGATCCATCTGTCCCAACTCTACGTGACGGCAACATGCTTAATAAATGTTGGGCCATAGTGGGCCACACAACAGATTGATGGGACATATACTATTTGGAATACACCTGCTTATACACTCGGATGTCCGAATCTTGCAGAGTAACAACGTGGGAGATAACGAGAGTCTGTGCGCTTGAGCTCAATTCAGCACTTTCACTAACATAGCGCATTTCAAGACACGTTTTCTTATGTGGCATAGAGTTAATGAGGAGAGAGGTGTTTGGAATAACATAATATGTTACTGTAATATAACGCAACCTAAAGAAAAATGAGTCTATGATGTAATAATTGCTATCATCTATGATACTACTTGTATGTTATTTTGCACTATGAAGGTAATAACAAAGACTAGTGTCATGCATATGACATTAGTCTAAGTTACTCCCCACTATGACTATAGAGAGCAAGAACAAGGACATCAGCGTGAGGGCATCCTTCTAGCTCAGTCTGGTGGACGCCACCGGGTCTGCGCCGCCGCGTACCTTGACAACGGGGGCAACAGAGCTGAATACCACCGATAAACCATGCGCCGGCCTTCACAAGTTCATGAAAAGAAGTGAGCTGGAAGGGTCGCCTTACCTTCGCGATGATCGCGTCACCACCGAGTGCGTCGCAGAGATCGCTCTCGTCAATGATGTGAAGTCGGTTGCTAAGGTGTCGCCTTCCGACATCACGGAGCATCTTGGAAAGTTGTTGCGGGAGAAAGATCGCACCGATGTGGTTCTCGAGGTTGAAGGAGAGGCTTTTCCTGCCCACAAGATCGTGCTCTCAATGCGGTCGCCCGTCTTCAAAGCGGAGCTGTATGGTGCGATGAGAGCAAAGGACATGAGTCGTATTACCATCAGTGACATGCAACCCGCTGTGTTTGAGGTCCTGCTCCGTTTTATATACAATGATTCGCTGCCCGCCATGGATGATGTTGGCCAAGATGACTGCAAAGAGACTATCAGGCATTTTCTTGTCGCTGCGGATCGGTATGCCATGTAAAGGCCGAAGATTATATGTGAGAGCATCCTTTGTGAGAACATTGATGTGAAGACCGCGGTAACTACATGGGCTTTGGCTGGTCAGCATCAATGTGGTAGGTTGAATGATGCTTGTGTTCAGTTTATTGGCCCTGTTTGGATACTCTAACTTAGTTAGAGGTTAGAGTTGGTTTCTAACTTGTGACTAACCCTGAACTAACTCTAGCTTTTGTGGTGTTTGGATGAGAGGGTTAGACTGACAATAAATGCACTTTCTCAATCATTTGTCCCTCTTTTCAGCCGGATTTGTTGTGATCGGCTCTTGTGAGGCCTCCTCCCGCTCAGAAATGACATAAACTACATGGAGTGCACAAAAATCTGAAGAGAAAACTAACTAGGAGTCTAGGACAAGTCATACAAAACTAAAAAAAATAACTTCTCATGTGAGTATGACCCAGCTCATTTAACATGCATGAAAAATAAACGGTTGGACTAAAAACTTGTGGCATTAAAAATGCCTGGCAAAGTTACTCAAAACAATTTCTCAACCACATGCTCTTGGAAACTTGAAAAAAGGTACATCATAGAAAGCTCTGTGTATGCAGTATGCACACCCTGTTTAAGAATTTCAAGCATAAACGATCTATATACTCTCTTCAACAAAAGTTTCTATCCCTAAATGATATAACCTCCTGTAAAGCTGTTGTCGCTCCAGAGGAAAGCTCCATACAGCCCAAGCCATGGGAACCCTTCCGATGCCAAATCTTGCGAGTTGAGGTCGAGACCAGCGTGGGTAGCTGGGCCGCTTGCAGAGGGCTGCGAACCCCACCCTTCGAAGCCGTCGCCATCCATGGCAGGTGGGCCGACCGGTGCGGCGGCCGCCGGAGTGCATGCCTGGGGGCGCCGGTGTCGGGACGGGAACGGGAGGGGCGGAGGGACAAAGGGCGGGGGCGGAGGACAGGGGCGGAGGGGCAAAGGCAGGGGCGGAGGATGGGGGTGGAGGGCAGCGGCGGTGGCGGCGGGATGCGAACGGGAGGAAGGCAGGATGCGATGCGGGATCCATGTGCGGGATGGATGTGATGTAGTACTTTTTTAATGGGACCCACCACCCACTAGTAGAAAAAGGGTCAAACGTGAAGCACATTAGTGCCGGTTTGAATTTGAACCGGCACTAATGGTACCATTAGTGCCGGTTCAAACGACTATGCATTAATGCCGGTTCATGTTGAACCTTTAGTACCGGTTCGTGCCACGAACCGGTACTAAAGGGGTGATGGCAGGCTGGCGTCAGGCTGGGGCCCCACGATCACCTTTAGTACCGGTTCGTGGCACAAACTGGTACTAAAGGGCTAACCTTTAGTACCGGTTTGTGCCACGAACCGGTACTAAAGGGGTGTGACCTATAGTACTGGTTTGTGACACAAGCCGGCACTATAGGGCAATTTTCAAACTCTACGCCCCCCCCCCCGTGTGTCGCCATTTCAGTTCTGAAAAAATCAAAAGAAAATGATAAAAACTTCAAAAAATAAAATCCTTCGAGAGGTAGTTATATTACTACATCTGCTAGTTAGGAAAATTTGAAAACTTAAATTTGGACATGTTTTGCAAAAAGTGTAGGGAAAATGTAAAACGGCTATAACTTTTGCATACGATGTCGGAAAAAACGTATAATATATCAAAAAATTCAGCACGAAAATCCGCATCCAATGGAGACCGCCTATGGCCTGTTTGCAATTTTTTAGAATCCTCAAATTCCAAAACGAAAAAAAGATATGGTCAAATTTCAATTTTTTTAAATTTTTTGTTAAATCTGGTCAAACTACTTATTCAAGAAGTATTAATGTTACTACATAATTATTCAAGAATATTAGTGTTACTAAATAATTATTTCAATTTTTTGAACTTTGGTCAAATCTGGTCAAACTATGGTCAAACTGTGGTCAAACTATGGTCAAACTTATTCAAGAAATATTAGTGTTACTAAATAATTACTGTTTTTTTAGAATAACAGTTTCAAACTCAAATAATGAAATGTGTGACTTCATGCTCAAACTAAACTCCTGAGGGTTAATAGGATTGGCTTCTTACTATTGTCAGGAAAACAACAAGTGCAGACTTGGAAACGAAGGAGAATAGAACATGAAAGTTAAGCGTGCTCGGGCTGGAGTAGTGAGAGGGATGGGTGACCGGTCGGGAAGTTAGATGATTTGGAATGAGTGATCCACGCTTAAGCAGTTAAGAGAGGTGATTAGAGACTAAATCATCAAATAATTCAAAAAAATTAAAAATCGAAAAAAAATCAAATTTTTTTTCCAAAATTTTCAAAAAAAAATCCTTTAGTACCGGTTGGCACGCCACGTGGTGGCACTTTAGCGCCGGTTCGTGCCGAACCGGTACTAAAGGGGGGGGGGGCTTTAGTGCTCACCAATTAGTGCCGGTTATGGAACCGGCACTAAAGGCCCTTACGAACCGGTTTTAAAGCTCCGTTTTCTACTAGTGACCTCTAACCCCAATTAGCACCTCCCCACCCGGTTGGTTTTTTTGCTGAGTTAGATGCAAACAACTCTACTCTAAGGGCATCTCCAGCCGTTCGGCCCCCCAGGGCGCCTAAATAGAGCGGCCTATGTTGGGGAACGTAGTAATTTTAAAAATTTTCCTACGCACACGCAAGATCATGGTGATGCATAGCAACGAGAGGGGAGAGTGTTGTCTACGTACCCTCGTAGACCATTCGCGGAAGCGTTATATCAACGCGGTTGATGTAGTCGTACGTCTTCACGTCTGACCGAGCCAAGTACCGAAAGCACGGCACCTCCGAGTTCTGCACACGTTCGGCTCGGTGACGTCCTCGCCTTCTCGATCCGGCAAGAGGGGCGAAGTAGTAGATGAGTTCTGGCAGCACGACGGCATGGTGACGATGTTGGTGAAGAACAATCTCCGCAGGGCTTCGCCTAAGCACTACGAAAACTATGACGGAGGATAAACTAGAGGAGACGGGATTGCCGGCACACGGCTTGGTCTTTCTTGATCTGTCTTTGGTGCTAGCCCTGCCCCTCTATTTATATCTGGGGTCAAAACTTGGAGTAAAAGCCTCCACAAAATCGGTTTCACCGGAAAGGCAAGAGTCCTTCTCGGACTCCAGGGCTAGGCGCCAGGGATCCCGACGTCTGGACCCAGACGCCAGGGACCCTGGCGTCTTGCCCCTGGACTCCGCAAAACTTCCTTTTGCGCTTTCCAAAAACCTTGTGGGCTTTCCCCCTTGGCCCAAATAAAGTGTTCTCGTACCCAAACATTTCGGGAAACATCCGGAACCCCTTCCGGTGATTTCCGGAACCCTTCCGGTGACCAAACACTATTATCCCATATATCAAACTTTGTCTCCGGACCATTCCGGAGTTCCTCGTCATGTCCGTGATCTCATCCCGGACTCCGAACAACATTCGGTCACCAACATACATAACTCACATAGTACTATATCGTCAACGAACGTTAAGCGTGCGGACCCTACGGGTTCGAGAACTATGTAGACATGACCGAGACACCTCTCTGGTCAATAACCAATAGCGGGACCTGTTGGGGAACGTAGTAATTTCAAAAAAATTCCTATGCACACGCAAGATCATGGTGATGCATGGCAACGAGAGGGGAGAGTGTTGTCTACGTACCCTCGTAGACCGAAGCGGAAGCGTTGACGCAACGTAGAGGAAGTAGTCGTACGTCTTCCCGATCCGACCGATCCAAGCACCGTTACTCCGGCACCTCCGAGTTCTTAGCACACGTACAGCTCGATGACGCTCCCCGGGCTTCGATCCAGCAAAGCTTCGGGGATGAGTTCCGTCAGCACAACGGCGTGGTGACGATGATGATGTTCTACCGACGCAGGGCTTCGCCTAAGCACTACAACGATATGACCGAGGTGGAATATGGTGGAGGGGGGCACCGCACACGGCTAAGGAACGATCACGAGGATCAACTTGTGTGTCCTAGGGTGCCCCCTGCCTCCGTATATAAAGGATCCAAGGGGGGGGGGTGCGGCCGGCCTAGAGGAGGCGCGCAGGAGGAGTCCTACTCCCCACCCTTTCCTTGTCCAATTAGGAGAGAGGGAGGGAGAGAAGGAAAGGGGGGGGCGCCGCCCCTCCCTCCTTGTCCAATTCGGACTAGGGGGAGAGGGGGCACGCGGCCTGCCCTGGCAGCCCCTTCCTCTTCTCCACTTTAGGCCCATGAGGCCCATTAACCCCCCGGGGGTTCTAGTAACCCCCCAGTGCTCCGGTTTTATCCGAAACTTCCCCGGAACGCTTCCGGTGTCCGAATATAGTCGTCCAATATAGCAATCTTTATGTCTCGACCATTTCGAGACTCCTCGTCATGTCCGTGATCACATCCGGGACTCCGAACTAACTTCGGTACATCAAAATGCATAAACTCATAATAACTGTCATCGTAACGTTAAGCGTGCGGACCCTACGGTTCGAGAACAATGTAGACATGACCGAGACACATCTCTGGTCAATAACCAATAGCGGGACCTGGATGCCCATATTGGCTCCTACATATTCTACGAAGATCTTTATCGGTCAGACCGCATAACAACATACGTTGTTCCCTTTGTCATCGGTATGTTACTTGCCCGAGATTCGATCGTCGGTATCCAATACCTAGTTCAATCTCGTTACCGGCAAGTCTCTTTACTCGTTCCGTAATACATCATCTCGCAACTAACTCATTGGTTGCAATGCTTGCAAGGCTTATGTGATGTGCATTACCGAGAGGGCCCAGAGATACCTCTCCGACAATCGGAGTGACAAATCCTAATCTCGAAATACGCCAACCCAACATGTACCTTTGGAGACACCTGTAGAGCACCTTTATAATCACCCAGTTACGTTGTGACGTTTGGTAGCACACAAAGTGTTCCTCCGGCAACGGGAGTTGCATAATCTCATAGTCATAGGAACATGTATAAGTCATGAAGAAAGCAATAGCAACATACTAAACGATCGGGTGCTAAGCTAATGGAATGGGTCATGTCAATCAGATCATTCAACTAATGATGTGATCCCGTTAATCAAATAACAACTCTTTGTCTATGGTTAGGAAACATAACCATCTTTGATTAACGAGCTAGTCAAGTAGAGGCATACTAGTGACACTCTGTTTGTCTATGTATTCACACATGTATTATGTTTCCGGTTAATACAATTCTAGCATGAATAATAAACATTTATCATGATATAAGGAAATAAATAATAACTTTATTATTGCCTCTAGGGCATATTTCCTTCAGTCTCCCACTTGCACTAGAGTCAATAATCTAGATTACACAGTAATATTCTAACACCCATGGAGTCTTGGTGCTGATCATGTTTTGCTCGTGACAGAGGCTTAGTCAACGGGTCTGCCACATTCAGATCCGTATGTATCTTGCAAATCTCTATGTCTCCCACCTGGACTAGATCCCGGATGGAATTGAAGCGTCTCTTGATGTGCTTGGTTCTCTTGTGAAATCTGGATTCCTTTGCCAAGGCAATTGCACCAGTATTGTGACAAAAGATTTTCATTGGACCCGATGCATTAGGTATGACACCTAGATCGGATATGAACTCCTTCATCCAGACTCCTTCATTTGCTGCTTCCGAAGCAGCTATGTACTCCGCTTCACATGTAGATCCCGCTACGACGCTTTGTTTAGAACTGCACCAACTGACAGCTCCACCATTTAATGTAAACACGTATCCGGTTTGCGATTTAGAATCGTCCGGATCAGTGTCAAAGCTTGCATCAACGTAACCTTTTACGATGAGCTCTTTGTCACCTCCATATACGAGAAGCATATCCTTAGTCCTTTTCAGGTATTTCAGGATGTTCTTGACCGCTGTCCAGTGATCCACTCCTGGATTACTTTGGTACCTCCCTGCTAAGCTTATAGCAGGGCACACATTAGGTCTGGTACACAGCATTGCATACATGATAGAGCCTATGGCTGAAGCATAGGGAACATCTTTCATTTTCTCTCTATCTTCTGCAGTGGTCGGGCATTGAGTCTGACTCAACTTCACACCTTGTAACACAGGCAAGAACCCTTTCTTTGCTTGATCCATTTTGAACTTTTTCAAAATCTTGTCAAGGTATGTGCTTTGTGAAAGTCCAATTAAGCGTCTTGATCTATCTCTATAGATCTTTATGCCTAATATGTAAGCAGCTTCACCGAGGTCTTTCATTGAAAAACTCTTATTCAAGTATCCCTTTATGCTATCCAGAAATTCTATATCATTTCCAATCAGTAATATGTCATCCACATATAATATCAGAAATGCTACAGAGCTCCCACTCACTTTCTTGTAAATACAGGCTTCTCCGAAAGTCTGTATAAAACCAAATGCTTTGATCACACTATCAAAGCGTTTATTCCAACTCCGAGAGGCTTGCACCAGTCCATAAATAGATCGCTGGAGCTTGCACACTTTGTTAGCTCCCTTTGGATCGACAAAACCTTCCGGTTGCATCATATACAACTCTTCTTCCAGAAATCCATTCAGGAATGCAGTTTTGACATCCATCTGCCAAATTTCATAATCATAAAATGCGGCAATTGCTAACATGATTCGGACAGACTTAAGCATCGCTACGGGTGAGAAGGTCTCATCGTAGTCAACCCCTTGAACTTGTCGAAAACCTTTTGCGACAAGTTGAGCTTTGTAGACAGTAATATTACCGTCAGCGTCAGTCTTCTTCTTGAAGATCCATTTATTCTCAATTGCCTGCCGATCATCGGGCAAGTCAACCAAAGTCCATACTTTGTTCTCATACATGGATCCCATCTCAGATTTCATGGCTTCAAGCCATTTTGCGGAATCTGGGCTCACCATCTCTTCTTCATAGTTCGTAGGTTCATCATGATCTAGTAGCATGACTTCTAGAACAGGATTACCGTACCACTCTGGCGCGGATCTCACTCTGGTTGATCTACGAGGTTCAATAGTATCTTGTCCTGAAGTTTCACGATCATTATCATTAGCTTCCTCACTAACTGGTGTAGGTGTCACTGAAACAGTTTTCTGTGATGCACTACTTTCCAATAAGGGAGCAGGTACAGTTACCTCGTCAAGTTCTACTTTCCTCCCACTCACTTCTTTCGAGAGAAACTCCTTCTCCAGAAAGTTTCCGAATTTAGCAACAAAAGTCTTGCCTTCGGATCTGTGATAGAAGGTGTATCCAATAGTTTCCTTTGGATATCCTATGAAGACACATTTCTCCGATTTGGGTTCGAGCTTATCAGGTTGAAGCTTTTTCACATAAGCATCGCAGCCCCAAACTTTCAGAAACGACAATTTTGGTTTCTTGCCAAACCACAGTTCATAAGGCGTCGTCTCAACGGATTTTGATGGTGCCCTATTTAACGTGAATGCGGCCGTCTCTAGAGCGTATCCCCAAAACGATAGCGGTAAATCAGTAAGAGACATCATAGATCGCACCATATCTAGTAAAGTACGATTACGACGTTCGGACACACCATTACGCTGTGGTGTTCCGGGTGGCGTGAGTTGCGAAACTATTCCACAATTTTTCAAATGTACACCAAACTCGTAACTCAAATATTCTCCTCCACGATCAGATCGTAGAAACTTTATTTTCTTGTTACGATGATATTCAACTTCACTCTGAAATTCTTTGAACTTTTCAAACGTTTCAGACTTATGTTTCATTAAGTAGATATACCCATATCTGCTTAAGTCATCTGTGAAGGTGAGAAAATAACGATATCCGCCACGAGCCTCAACATTCATCGGACCACATACATCTGTATGTATGATTTCCAACAAATCTGTTGCTCTCTCCATAGTACCGGAGAACGGTGTTTTAGTCATCTTGCCCATGAGGCACGGTTCGCAAGTACCAAGTGATTCATAATCAAGTGGTTCCAAAAGTCCATGAGTATGGAGTTTCTTCATGCGCTTTACACCGATATGACCTAAACGGCAGTGCCACAAATAAGTTGCACTATCATTATCAACTCTGCATCTTTTGGTTTCAACACTATGAATATGTGTGTCACTACTATCGAGATTTAACAAAAATAGACCACTCTTTAAGGGTGCATGACCATAAAAGATATTACTCATATAAATAGAACAACCATTATTCTCAGATTTAAATGAATAACCGTCTCGCATCAAACAAGATCCAGATATAATGTTCATGCTCAACGCTGGCACCAAATAACAATTATTTAGGCCTAATATTAATCCCGAAGGTAGATGTAGAGGTAGCGTGCCGACCGCGATCACATCGACTTTGGAACCGTTTCCCACGCGCGTCGTCACCTCGTCCTTAGCCAATCTTCGCTTAATCCGTAGTCCCTGTTTCGAGTTGCAAATATTAGCAACAGAACCAGTATCAAATACCCAGGTGCTACTGCGAGCATTAGTAAGGTACACATCAATAACATGTATATCACATATACCTTTGTTCACCTTGCCATCCTTCTTATCCGCCAAATACTTGGGGCAGTTCCGCTTCCAGTGACCAGTCTGCTTGCAGTAGAAGCACTCAGTTTCAGGCTTAGGTCCAGACTTGGGTTTCTTCTCTTGAGCAGCAACTTGCTTGCCGTTCTTCTTGAAGTTCCCCTTCTTCTTCCCTTTGCCCTTTTTCTTGAAACTAGTGGTCTTGTTGACCATCAACACTTGATGCTCCTTTTTGATTTCTACCTCCGCAGCTTTCAGCATTGCGAAGAGCTCGGGAATAGTCTTATTCATCCCTTGCATATTATAGTTCATCACGAAGCTCTTGTAGCTTGGTGGCAGTGATTGGAGAATTCTGTCAATGACGCAATCATCTGGAAGATTAACTCCCATCTGAATCAAGTGATTATTATACCCAGACATTTTGAGTATATGCTCACTGACAGAACTGTTCTCCTCCATCTTGCAGCTATAGAACTTATTGGAGACTTCATATCTCTCAATCCGGGCATTTGCTTGAAATATTAACTTCAACTCCTGGAACATCTCATATGCTCCATGACGTTCAAAACGTCGTTGAAGTCCCGATTCTAAGCCGTAAAGCATGGCACACTGAACTATCGAGTAGTCATCAGCTTTGCTCTGCCAGACGTTCATAACATCTGGTGTTGCTCCAGCAGCAGGCCTGGCACCCAGCGGTGCTTCCAGGACGTAATTCTTCTGTGCAGCAATGAGGATAATCCTCAAGTTACGGACCCAGTCCGTGTAATTGCTACCATCATCTTTCAACTTTGCTTTCTCAAGGAACGCATTAAAATTCAACGGAACAACAGCACGAGCCATCTATCTACAATCAAACATAAACAAGCAAGATACTATCAGGTACTAAGTTCATGATAAATTTAAGTTCAATTAATCAAATTACTTAAGAACTCCCACTTAGATAGACATCCCTCTAATCCTCTAAGTGATCACGTGATCCAAATCAACTAAACCATGTCCGATCATCACGTGAGATGGAGTAGTTTCATTGGTGAACATCACTATGTTGATCATATCTACTATATGATTCACGCTCGACCTTTCGGTCTCCGTGTTCCGAGGCCATATCTGTATATGCTTGGCTCGTCAAGTATAACCTGAGTATTCTGCGTGTGCAACTGTTTTGCACCCGTTGTATTTGAACGTAGAGCTTATCACACCCGATCATCACGTGGTGTCTCAGCACGAAGAACTTTCGCAACGGTGCATACTCAGGGAGAACACTTCTTGATAATTTTAGTGAGAGATCATCTTATAATGCTACCGTCAATCAAAGCAAGATAAGATGCATAAAAGATAAACATCACATGCAATCAATATAAGTGATATGATATGGCCATCATCATCTTGTGCCTGTGATCTCCATCTCCGAAGCACCGTCATGATCACCATCGTCACCGGCGCGACACCTTGATCTCCATCGTAGCATCGTTGTCGTCTCGCCAATTTTATGCTTCCACGACTATTGCTACCGCTTAGTGATAAAGTAAAGCATTACAGCGTGATTGCATTGCATACAATAAAGCGACAACCATATGGCTCCTGCCAGTTGCTGATAACCCGGTTACAAACCATGATCATCTCATACAATAAAATCAGCATCATGTCTTGACCATATCACATCACAACATGCCCTACAAAAACAAGTTAGATGTCCTCTACTTTGTTTGTTGCAAGTTTTACGTGGCTGCTACGGGCTTAAGCAAGAACCAATCTTACCTACGCATCAAAACCACAATGATAGTTTGTCAAGTTGATGCCGTTTTAACCTTCGCAAGGACCGGCCGTAGCCACACTCGGTTCAACTAAAGTTGGAGAAACAGTCACCCGCAAGCCACCTTTGTGCAAAGCACATCGGGAGAACCGGTCTCGCGTAAGCGTACGCGTAATGTCGGTCCGGGCCGCTTCATCCAACAATACTGCCGAACCAAAGTATGACATGCTGGTAGGCAGTATGACTTATATCGCCCACAACTCACTTGTGTTCTACTCGTGCATATAACATCAAACCATAAAACCTAGGCTCGGATACCACTGTTGGGGAACGTAGTAATTTCAAAAAATTTCCTACGCACACGCAAGATCATGGTGATGCATGGCAACGAGAGGGGAGAGTGTTGTCTACGTACCCTCGTAGACCGAAGCGGAAGCGTTGACGCAACATAGAGGAAGTAGTCGTACGTCTTCCCGATCCGACCAATCCAAGCACCGTTACTCCGGCACCTCCGAGTTCTTAGCACACGTACAGCTCGATGACGCTCCCCGGGCTCCGATCCAGCAAAGCTTCGGGGATGAGTTCCGTCAACACAACGGCATGGTGACGATGATGATGTTCTACCGACGCAGGGCTTCGCCTAAGCACTACAACGATATGACCGAGGTGGAATATGGTGGAGGGGGGCACCGCACACGGCTAAGGAACGATCACGAGGATCAACTTGTGTGTCCTAGGGTGCCCCCCTGCCTCCGTATATAAAGGATCCAAGGGGGGGGGTGCGGCCGGCCTAGAGGAGGCATGCAGGAGGAGTCCTACTCCTACCGGGAGTAGGACTCCCCACCCTTTCCTTGTCCAATTAGGAGAGAGGGAGGGAGAGAAGGAAAGGGGGGGGGGGGCGCCGCCCCTCCCTCCTTGTCCAATTCGGACTAGGGGGAGAGGGGGCGCACGGCCTGCCCTGGCAGCCCCTTCCTCTTCTCCACTTTAGGCCCATGAGGCCCATTAACCCCCCGGGGGGTTCCGGTAACCCCCCGGTGCTCCGGTTTTATCCGAAACTTCCCCGGAACGCTTCCGGTGTCCGAATATAGTCGTCCAATATATCAATCTTTATGTCTCGACCATTTAGAGACTCCTCGTCATGTCCGTGATCACATCCGGGACTCTGTACTAACTTCGGTACATCAAAATGCATAAACTCATAATAACTGTCATCGTAACGTTAAGCGTGCGGACCCTACGGTTCGAGAACAATGTAGACATGACCGGGACACGTCTCTGGTGAATAACCAATAGCGGGACCTGGATGCCCATATTGGCTCCTACATATTCTATGAAGATCTTTATCGGTCAGACCGCATAACAACATACGTTGTTCCCTTTGTCATCGGTATGTTACTTGCCCGAGATTCGATCGTCGGTATCCAATACCTAGTTCAATCTCGTTACCGGCAAGTCTCTTTACTCGTTCCGTAATACATCATCTCGCAACTAATTCATTGGTTGCAATGCTTGCAAGGCTTATGTGATGTGCATTACCGAGAGGGCCGAGAGATACCTCTCCGACGATCGGAGTGACAAATCCTAATCTCGAAATACGTCAACCCAACATGTACCTTTGGAGACACCTGTAGAGCACCTTTATAATCACCCAGTTACGTTGTGACGTTTGGTAGCACACAAAGTGTTCCTCCGGCACACGGGAGTTACATAATCTCATAGTCATAGGAACATGTATAAGTCATGAAGAAAGCAATAGCAACATACTAAACGATCGGGTGCTAAGCTAATGGAATGGGTCATGTCAATCAGATCATTCAACTAATGATGTGATCCCGTTAATCAAATAACAACTCTTTGTCTATGGTTAGGAAACATAACCATATTTGATTAACGAGCTAGTCAAGTAGAGGCATACTAGTGACACTCTGTTTGTCTATGTATTCACACATGTATTATGTTTCCGGTTAATACAATTCTAGCATGAATAATAAACATTTATCATGATATAAGGAAATAAATAATAACTTTATTATTGCCTTTAGGGCATATTTCCTTCAGGACCTGGATGCCCATATTGGCTCCTACATATTCTACGAAGATCTTTATCGGTCAGACCGCATAACAACATACGCTGTTCCCTTTGTCATCGGTATGTTACTTGCCCGAGATTCGATCGTCGGTATCTCAATACCTAGTTCAATCTCATTACCGGCAAGTCTCTTTACTCGTTTCGTAATACATCATCTCGCAACTAACTCATTAGTTGCAATGCTTGCAAGGCGTATGTGATGTGCATTACCAAGAGGGCCCAGAGATACCTCTCCAACAATCGGAGTGACAAATCCTAATCTCGAAATACGCCAACCCAACATGTACCTTTGGAGACACCTGTAGAGCTCCTTTATAATCACCCAGTTACGTTGTGACGTTTGGTAGCACACAAAGTGTTCCTCCGGTAAACGGGAGTTGCATAATCTCATAGTCATAGGAACATGTATAAGTCATGAAGAAAGCAATAGCAACATACTAAACGATCGAGTGCTAAGCTAACGGAATGGGTCAAGTCAATCACATCATTATCCTAATGATGTTATCTCGTTAATCAAATAACAACTCTTTGTCTATGGTTAGGAAACATAACCATCTTTGATTAACGAGCTAGTCAAGTAGAGGCATACTAGTGACACTCTGTTTGTCTATGTATTCACACATGTATTATGTTTCCGGTTAATACAATTCTAGCATGAATAATAAACATTTATCATGAAATAAGGAAATAAATAATAACTTTATTATTGCCTCTAGGGCATATTTCCTTCAGTCTCCCACTTGCACTAGAGTCAATAATCTAGTTCACATCGCCATGTGATCTAACATCAATAGTTCACATCTTTATGTGGTTAACACCCATAGTTCACATCGATATGTGACCAACACCCAAAGGGTTTACTAGAGTCAGTAATCTAGTTCAAATTGCTATGTGATTAACACCCAAAGAGTACTAAGGTGTGATCATGTTTTGCCTGTGAGAGAAGTTTAGTCAACGGGTCTGCCATATTCAGATCCGTAAGTATTTTACAATTTTCTATGTCTACAATGCTCTGCACGGAGCTACTTTAGCTAATTGCTCCCACTTTCAATATGTATCCAGATGAAGACTAAGAGTCATCCGGATCAGTGCCAAAACTTGTATCGACGTAACCCTTTTACGACGAACCTTTTGTCACCTCCATAATCGAGAAACATATCCTTATTCCACTAAGGATAATTTTGACCGCTGTCCAGTGATCTACTCCTAGATCACTATTGTACTCCCTTGCCAAAATTAGTGTAGGGTATACAATAGGTCTGGTACACAACATGGCATACTTTATAGAACCTATGGCCAAGGCATAAGGAATGACTTTCATTTTCATTCTATTTCCTGCCGTGGTCGGGCTTTGAGTCTTACTCAACTTCACACCTTGTAACACAGGCAAGAATTCTTTCTTTGACTGTTCCATTTTGAACTTCTTCAAAATCTTGTCAAGGTATCTACTCATTGAAAAAACTTATCAAGCGTCTTGATCTATCTCTATAGATCTTGATGCTCAATATGTAAGCAGCTTCACCGAGGTTTTCTTTGAAAAAATTCTTTCAAACACTCCTTTATGCTTTGCAGAATAATTCTACATTATTTCTGATCAACAATATGTCATACACATATACTTATCAGAAATGCTGTAGTGCTCCCACTCACTTTCTTGTAAATACAGGCTTCACTACAAGTCTGTATAAAACTATATGCTTTGATCAACTTATCAAAGTGTATATTCCAACTCCGAGATGCTTGCACCAGTCCATAGATGGATTGCTGGAGCTTGCATATTTTGTTAGCACCTTTAGGATTGACAAAACCTTCTGGTTGTATCATATACAACTCTTCTTTAAATCCATTAAGGAATGTAGTTTTGTTTATCCATTTGCCAGATTTCATAAAATTGCGGCAATTGCTAACATGATTTGGACAGACTTAAGCATCGCTATGAGTGAGAAAATTTCATCGTAGTCAATGCCTTGAACTTTGTCAAAAACATTTTTCGACAAGTCTAGCTTTGTAGATAGTAACACTACTATCAGCGTCCGTCTTCCTCTTGAAGATCCATTTATTTTCTATGGCTTGCCGATCATTGGGCAAATCCATCAAAGTCCATACTTTGTTCTCATACATGGATCATATCTCACATTTCATGGCCTCAAACCATTTCGCGGAATCTGGGCTCATCATCGCTTCCTCATAGTTCGCAAGTTCGTCATGGTCTAGTAACATGACTTCCAGGATAGGATTACCGTACCACTCTGGTGCGGATCTCACTCTGGTTAACCTACGAGATTCGGTAGTAACTTGATCTGAAGTTACATGATCATTATCATTAGCTTCCTCACTAATTGGTGTAGTAGTCACAGGAACAGATTTCTGTGATGAACTACTTTCCAATAAGGGAGAAGGTACAATTACCTTATCAAGTTCTACTTTCCTCCCACTCACTTCTTTCGAGAGAAACTCCTTCTCTAGAAAGGATCTATTCTCAGCAACGAACATCTTGCCTTCGGATCTGTGATAGAAGGTGTACCCAACATTTTTCTTTTGGGTATCCTATGAAGACGCACTTCTCCGATTTGGGTTTGAGCTTATCAGGTTGAAACTTTTTCACATAAGCATTGCAACCTCAAACTTTAAGAAACGACAGCTTAGGTTTCTTGTCAAACCATAGTTCATACGATGACGTCTCAACGGATTTAGATGGTGCCATTTTTAACGTGAATGTAGCTGTCTCTAATGCATAATCCCAAAATGATAGTGGTAGATTGGTAAGAGACATCATAGTTCGCACCATATCTAATAAAGTACGGTTATGACGTTCGGACACACCATTATGCTGTGGTGTTCCAGGTGGCGTGAGTAGTGAAACTATTTCACATTGTTTTTAACTGAAGGCCAAACTCGTAACTCAAATACTCTTCTCTACGATCAGATCGTAGAAACTTTATTTTCTTGTTACGATGATTTTCCACTTCACTCTGAAATTCTTTGAACTTTTCAAATGTTTCAGACTTATGTTTCATCAAGTAGATATACTCATATCTGCTCAAATCATCTGTGAAGATCAGAAAATAATGATACCTGTCGTGAGCCTCAATATTCATCGGACCACATACATCAGTATGTATGATTTCCAACAAATTTGTTGCTCACTCCATTGTTCGGGAGAACGGAGTCTTAGTCATCTTGCCCATGAGGCATGGTTCGCAAGCATCAACTGATTCCTAATCAAGTGATTCCAAAAGCCCATCAGCATGGAGTTTCTTCATGCGCTTTACACCAATATGACCTAAACGGCAGTGCCACAAATAAGTTGCACTATCATTATTAACTTTGCATCTTTTGGTTTCAATATTATGGTTATGTGTATCACTACGATCAAGATCCAACGAACTATATTCATTGGGTGTGTAACCATATAAGGTTTTATTCATGTAAACAGAACGACAATTTATTCTCTTACTTAAATGAATAACCGTATTACAATAAACATGATCAAATCATATTCATGCTCAACGCAAACACCAAATAACATTTATTTAGGTTCAACACTAATCCCGAAAGTATAGGGAGTGTGCGATGATGATCATATCAATCTTGGAACCACTTCCAACACACATCATCACTTCACCCTTAACTAGTCTCTGTTTATTCTGCAACTCCCGTTTCGAGTTACTAATCTTAGCAACTGAACTAGTATCAAATACTGAGGGGTTGCTATAAACACTAGTAAAGCACACATCAATAACATGTATATCAAATATACTTATGTTCACTTTGCCATCCTTCTTATCCGCCAATCACTTGGGGTAGTTCCGCTTCCAATGACCAGTCCCTTTGCAGTAGAAGCACTTAGTCTCAGGCTTAGGACCAGACTTGGGCTTATTCACTTGAGTAGCAACTTGCTTGCCGTTCTTCTTGAAGTTCCCCTTCTTCCTTTTGCCCTTTTCTTGAAACTAGTGGTCTTGTCTACCATCAACACTTGATGTTTTTCTTGATTTCTACCTTCGTTGATTTTAGCATCACGAAGAGCTCGGGAATCGTTTCTGTTATCCCTTACATATTATAGTTCATCACGAAGTTCTACTAACTTGGTGACGGTGACTAGAGAATTCTGTCAATCACTATTTTATCTGGAAGATTAACTCCCACTTGATTCAAGCGATTGTAGTACCCAGACAATCTGAGCACATGCTCACTAGTTGAGTGATTCTCCTCCATCTTTTAGCTATAGAACTTGTTGGAGACTTCATATCTCTCAACTCGGGTATTTGCGTGAAATATTAACTTCAACTCCTGGAACATCTCATATGGTCCATGACGTTCAAAACGTCTTTGAAGTCCCGATTCTAAGCCGTTAAGCATGGTGCACTAAACTATCAAGTAGTCATATTGAGCTAGCCAAACGTTCATAATGTCTGCATCTGCTCCTGCAATAGGTCTCTCACCTAGCGGTGCATCAAGGACATAATTTTTCTATGCAGCAATGAGGATAAACCTCATATCACGGATCCAATCCGCATCATTGCTACTAACATCTTTCAACATAGTTTTTCTCTAGGAACATATCAAAAACAAACATAGGGAAGCAACAACACGAGCTATTGATCTACAACATAGATATGCTAATACTACCAGGACTAAGTTCATGATAAATTAAAGTTCAATTAATCATATTACTTAAGAACTCCCACTTAGATAGACATCCCTCTAATCCTCTAAGTGATTACGTGATCCAAATCAACTAAACCATGTCCGATCATCACGTGAGATGGAGTAGTTTCATTGGTGAACATCACTATGTTGATCATATCTACTATATGATTCACGCTCGACCTTTCGGTCTCCGTGTTCCGAGGCCATATCTGTATATGCTTGGCTCGTCAAGTATAACCTGAGTATCCCGCGTGTGCAACTGTTTTGCACCCGTTGTATTTGAACGTAGAGCCTACCACACCCGATCATCACGTGGTGTCTCAGCACGAAGAACTTTCACAACGATGCATACTCAAGGATAAGACTTCTTGATACATAGTGAGAGATCATCTTATAATGCTACCGTCAGTCAAAGCAACATAAGATGCATAAAAGATAAACATCACATGCAATCAATATAAGTGATATGATATGGCCATCATCATCTTGTGCTTGTGATCTCCATCTTCGAAGCACCATCGTGATCACCATCGTCACCGGCGCGACACCTTGATCTCCATCATAGCATCGTTGTCGTCTCGCCAATCTTATGCTTCCACAACTATCGCTACCGCTTAGTGATAAAGTAAAGCATTACAGCGCGATTGCATTGCATACAATAAAGCGACAACCATATGGCTCCTGCCAGTTGCCTATAACTCGGTTACAAAACATGATCATCTCATACAATAAAATTTAGCATCATGTCTTAACCATATCACATCACAACATGCCCTACAAAAACAAGTTATACGTCCTCTACTTTGTTGTTGCAAGTTTTACGTGGCTGCTACGGGCTTAAGCAAGAACCAGTCTTACCTACGCATGGAAACCACAACGATAGTTTGTCAAGTTGGTGCTATTTTAACCTTCGCAAGGACCGGGCGTAGCCACACTCGGTTCAACTAAAGTTGGAGAAACAGTCACCCGCTAGCCACCTTTGTGCAAAGCACGTCGGGAGAACTGGTCTCGCGTAAGCGTACACGTAATGTCGGTCCGGGCCGCTTCATCCAACAATACCGCCGAACCAAAGTATGACATGCTGGTAAGCAGTATGACTTATATCACCCACAACTCACTTGTGTTCTACTCGTGCATATAACATCAACATATAAAACCTAGGCTCTGATACCACTATTGGGGAACATAGTAATTTCAAATAATTTCCTACGCACATGCAAGATCATGGTGATGCATAGCAACGAGAGGGGAGAGTGTTGTCTACGTACCCTCGTAGACCGTTCGCGGAAGCGTTATATCAACGCGATTGATGTAGTCGTACGTCTTCACGTCCGACCGATCCAAGTACCGAAAGCACGGCACCTCCGAGTTCTGCACACGTTCGGCTCGGTGACGTCCTCGCGTTCTTGATCCAGCAAGAGGGGCGAAGTAGTAGATGAGTTCTGGCAGCACGACGGCGTGGTGACGGTGTTGGTGAAGAACAATCTCCGCAGGGCTTCGCCTAAGCACTACGGAAACTATGACGGAGGATAAACTAGAGGAGACGGGATTGCCGGCACACGGCTTGGTCTTTCTTGATCTGTCTTTGGTGCTAGCCCTGCCCCTCTATTTATATGTTGAGCCCTGGGGTCAAAACTTGGAGTAAAAGCCTCCACAAAGTCGGTTTCACCCGAAAGGCAAGAGTCCTTCTCGGACTCCAGGGCCAGACGCCAGGGATCCCGGCGTCTGGACCCAGACGCCAGGGACCCTGGCGTCTTGCCCCTGGACTCCGCAAAACTTCCTTTTGCGCTTTCCAAAAACCTTGTGGGCTTTCCCCTTTGGCCCAAATAAAGTGTTCTCGTACCCAAACATTTCGGGAAACATCCGGAACCCCTTCCGGTGATTTCCGGAACCCTTCCGGTGACCAAGCACTATTATCCCATATATCAAACTTTGTCTCCGGACCATTTCGGAGTTCCTCGTCATGTCCGTGATCTCATCCCGGACTCCGAACAACATTCGGTCACCAACATACATAACTCACATAGTACTATATCGTCAACGAATGTTAAGCGTGCGGACCCTACGGGTTCGAGAACTATGTAGACATGACCGAGACACCTCTCTGGTCAATAACCAATAGTGGGACCTGGATGCCCATATTGGCTCCTACATATTCTACGAAGATCTTTATCGGTCAGACCGCATAACAACATACGTTGTTCCCTTTGTCATCGGTATGTTACTTGCCCGATATTCGATCGTCGGTATCTCAATACCTAGTTCAATCTCATTACCGGCAAGTCTCTTTACTCGTTTCGTAATACATCATCTTGCAACTAACTCATTAGTTGCAATGCTTGCAAGGCTTATGTGATGTGCATTACCGAGAGGGCCCAGAGATACCTCTCCGACAATCGGAGTGACAAATCCTAATCTCGAAATACGCCAACCCAACATGTACCTTTGGAGACACCTGTAGAGCTCCTTTATAATCACCCAGTTACGTTGTGACGTTTGGTAGCACACAAAGTGTTCCTCCGGTAAACGGGAGTTGCATAATCTCATAGTCATAGGAACATGTATAAGTCATGAAGAAAGCAATAGCAACATACTAAACGATCGAGTGCTAAGCTAACGAAATGGGTCAAGTCAATCACATCATTATCCTAATGATGTGATCCCGTTAATCAAATAACAACTCTTTGTCTATGGTTAGGAAACATAACCATCTTTGATTAACGAGCTAGTCAAGTAGAGGCATACTAGTGACACTCTGTTTGTCTATGTATTCACACATGTATTATGTTTCCGGTTAATACAATTCTAGCATGAATAATAAACATTTATCATGAAATAAGGAAATAAATAATAACTTTATTATTGCCTCTAGGGCATATTTCCTTCAGTCGAGGGGCGTGCCGGCGCTAGTTCGGCCCCTGGGGGCGACCTAGCTCCCAGTCACGCCCCCAAGCGCCGGCCCCAGGATGCGGGAAATTTAAACTTGGTCGTTCCCGCTCTCAAAAGACGCCAGAAATCCGGCAATCAGACGTAGTCTGGCGTTACAAAAAACAGAGCGCCGCACACCGCAAGTTCGCGTGCACAATGATTCACTCGGCGGGGTCGGCTCCAGGCGTTGGCGGAGTCGGCGTGCGCGGGCTCGGCGGTGTCGGAGCTGCTTCGGTGCTGGGCTGTGTCGGCGCGGCTTCGGCGCTGCTGGGCGGTGATGTAGAGGCGTCGTTCGGGCTTGGCGTCCGTGTGGTCGTGGGCGCGGGAGCTTGCGTCGTCGGCGTCGTCGGCGTTGCCGTCTGCATCTGGTTCAGGATGAGGCCGCGCTCCGCCATGTACCACAGCCTGAGCTGCTCGTCGTTGCTCTGGAGCATGTCCGCCCTGCCCATCAGAAAAGCCATGTCGGTGTTCCTCTTCTTCGCGGCGACGTTCGTCCGGAGCAGGTCGAGCTTGATGGCGCTGTTCTTCATCAGCGACGACCACCGCGCCTCGGTCTTCTCTTCACGTAGGACGGCCCGGGCCTGGGCGTCGGCGAGGCAATGCTCGATGGACTCCTGCACTCGCGCGGTTGCCGCGTCGGCGTTTTTCCCCTTCTTTACCAATTTGTGGCCGTCCGGCCGCCCCTCTGACGTGCCCGGAGTCGTCGCGTCCGACTTGTATGTCTCCTTGGCCTTGTCGAGGGCACGTAAGACTTCCGCCCACTTCTCGCACTTGTCAATGCGCTTGTAGACGTGAAGGTGCTTGAAGTCGGCATCTTGGTTGTCGCGCCGATACATGGTGAACATACGCAGCAGCTGCGCGAAGGAACAAACAGTTGGCGGGCGGCAGGCGTAGACGACAAAGAGATGCGGGCGAACGGCGTGCGTACCTGATCCTCAACGCTGGTGCCGCTCTCCGGGCGAGCCGCGACCTCCTCGACGATTCCATGCCATTTGTTGTACGTCAACTGGATACGCCCCCAATGGTTCGCCATCGCCTTGGAGCCGCGCTGCATGTAGACGCCTTTGAAGTACGGGTCGACGAGCTTCCGCTCGTCGAACTCGGCCTTGATGCGGTCCCAGTACGTCTTCAAGCTCTGGTTCGCGTCGGTGGTCGGGTCGAGGCAGACGACTTTCCATGCTTCGGCGAGGCATTCCTCCTCCTTGGACGTCCACTTGATGCGCGGTTCGCCTGACCTAGCCGCCCGCTTCTTCTTCTTCTGGCGCCCCTTCGTCGGAACAGGAGCCGGCTCCTCCTCCTCCTCCTCGGGTTCCTGCGCTTCGTGCGCGTCCTCGCCATAGACGTAGCCGAGCTCGGCCTCCATGTCGTCGCTGAGATCCACTACCTCGTCCTGGATGGCGAATCCGGGAGACGCGGCGGCCGCGGTCGATCCTGTCGCGATGATGTCGTCCATGTCGGCTCCTGTGTCATCGGTGTCGCCGAGGTGCGAGAAGGGCAGCGGTCCACGGCGGAGATGGGGTGCCGGTGTGGACGCGTAGGCGGCGGGCGGCGAGTAGTTGTATGGAGGGTACTGCACGCCGACGAAGGCGGGCGCGGGTGTGCGCGTCGCGGGGTGGCCATGGGGGGAGGTCACGTTTGGGTTGAACCCCCCGTGCGCGTCGCCGTCGGCGTAACCGGGCGACGACGATCCCCATGGAGATCCGACGCCTTGCTGTCCCCAGGGCGCGTACTGGGCGTGGCTGACGACGGGTGGATTCATCATCCCCGCGTGGTCGACCGATGAGGAAGACGCCGCCGCACACGCCGCGTTGTCGCGGGCCTTCTTGGCAATGGCCCTGTTCCGCCGGTCGATGGTGACTGCGTCGCGTCGCTGAACTTCCACCCTCCACTCGGCGCTCGACATGCCCGATGGCTTCGATGGCGGCGCCCTCGGCTTCCTCTGCTTCGGCTGGGCCACGGTGCCAGTCGTGGTTGCCTCCGCGCACGGCATGGCGTACTTCTTCGGCGGCATGGCGGCGACTGGAAGGCGAACTGGAGGGGGTTTGGCGGGAGAAAGGGAGGGAATGGCGGGAGGAAGGCGAGCGAGCGGGAGAGATGCGAGGGAAAAGCTTCAAGAAGCGGCGGGAAAAGGCCCTCGGGTCGCTGCCTGGGCGGGCCCACGCGCCTTTTTCGCTTGTGCCGGCTCCCCAAGCGCCCCCCAGGGCGCCGGGTTCGGCCTGGGTCCGCCGACACCAGTTTTGGCCCGAGCCGGCGAAAAACGGGCTTCTGGGGGCGCGACTGGGCCGTTTTTTTGGCGCCGGCGTGACAAAATCGCCTAGGGAGGGCCTGTTGGAGGCGCGGCTGGAGATGCCCTAACCCACATGTTTGGATATTTTAGGGTTATTTCTGTCTCAACTAACCCATGCTAGCTCTAATCCCTGATCCAAACAGGGCAATTATTGGGTTTTGAGTACAACAGAGCTGGATGTGATCGCAAGTCAGGGATACGCCGAGCTCAAAGCAACGTGTCCTTTGGCTGTAGTGGAACTATGGGAGATGACACGTGGGATCGGCAGATCAAAGTCTTCATTTCAAGTCGTCAGTTCAATTGCATAAATAGCTTGCTACTTATTTTATTGAGTGTCTTGCTCAGAAAAATATATATCTGCTCCTTAGGAAGAAAAGTAGTTTTTCTCCAAACAATATAGTATATTAGTTAACATATGTTGGGTAATCACCATTTTGACACCAGCATACAAATGTCATCTTGTTGAACTATATATATCACAAATTCACAATTGACCATGATCATATCATAATTGTTAATCATCGATTCCAAAAACAAATTATAGGTGGTGTTTGTTATGGATAAATCATGAGTGGACATGGTGCCACGTGAGGATGGTATCCACACCACTCATTTCCCCATTCGTGTTGTATTTACATTGCCAAAATGTATGTAGGTCCTATTCTACAGATAATAGATGAGTATGGTCCACAGATCTGCCCTAGTGCAGCTAAAGCCCCATTGATAACCACACTGATATCTCTCTATCTCTATCTCTATCTCTATCTCTCCGTCTAAGAGTAGTACATATTCTTCGAGTGCGGCGTGCCCGGGCTCATCCGCACCCTGTCAGGAAAAAAATCACAAAAAATTCAAAACAAATTCAAAAAATTCCTTTTTTGCATGGTAGACAATTTATCATGTGAGGTCCGCTTCCAAATTTTAGATCATTTAGACTTCTGAGCAGCTCTCAGCAAAAAAGACAAATCGGGTCAGAACAGTACACATTTTTACAAACCCCAAATTTGTCTTTTTTTGCCGAGAGCTGCTCAGATGTCCAAATGATTTGAAAATTAGAGCGGACCTCACGCATCAAATTATCTACCACACAAAAAAATCTGGATTTTTTTGAATTTTTCTACTATTTGTTTTGATTTTTTTTCGTTTGGGCGGGTGCAGCTGAGCCTGTGCTCAGAAGTGGATTACGGATATTCTTCACCTCTCTTTTCTCTGGGTCCTCCTGCCGTGCCAACAATATTTTATGTCCATCAGCTCCAAGAACACCAGAATTTTATGTTATGCCCTAGTGTCATTCATGTGTTCATCAATGTCCTACACCTACACGGATTCTCCAGCTCCTCACATGGGAGTTTTTTTATGACGTGGCCGAATCGTAGCTCACACTTCAAGTAATCTTGTGTAAATAAACTAGACCATGATAGGCGCGTGTTGCTGCGCCCGTCTAACTTTTACAATCCAATGGTAGTAAGTTGTCAAATTTTGTCTATTTTTACAATAAAATGGTAGTAATTTTTAAAACGAGTCCAACGAATATGACGTCTTAATAATTTAGCTAGATGCAAGATGACATTCTATTGTGAAAACTATACTTGTAGATAAATCAAGGAATAATTTAGAGCTACACATAATGACATAAGCGAGTCATAAAAGCAATATGCCTCGTATAATATATATAAACATGCGGTATATTAAATTAACAAACTAAAAAATAAGTCTTAACAAACTCCTATAAAAAGGTAAATTAATATGAAATATGAATAGTCATTCCACACGACTGTAAATCAACCTTGTATTTTTAGAAAGATCTCAGCAAATTCTGATGGTTGTTTGTTTTATTCAATTTCCCAATTTCAGACGAAGAAAAAGAGGGGCTTTAATTTTAGGGCAATATATATAGTATAAATATTGAGTTAATCTAAAAATGAAGAGAATAAAAATCAAGGACACATTTAGGGCACTTAAATATATGAATATGGCATATCATCACAAAGTCTTAATAAAGGCACTGAATCTATACAATTTGGTCAATACATGACATCGCTACACGGTAGCTACGGATCAAAGAAGCAGAGGTTAATTACAGTCAGAAACCAAGATTGCTTTCGAAATGGTACAACCAATTGTATAGCAATAACTCGTTTCCAGCAGAGGGATACCCAAACATAATATTCTACACAGTAACAACAAGAAATGCTAATAATCTACAGAGATTATGCCATCGTTTTGACAGTAATATTAAAACGAAAGCTTAGCTGATTAGACGGACCAAATTGAACTTATACTGCTCTGTTCTCAGCCATATATGTTAACTGTTGAAGAGGGAACTGCAACTACAACTTTAGGTTATTCCTAATGGCTTGATCGATGAAAGGACTTGTCGATTGTTCAAATTTTTTGTTTAAGATTGTTCAAAAAGAATGAAAGGACTTGTCCTTTTTTTTGGAAGATCAAGTATAAGTTGTACACCACATGTAATCAGCTATGGTGCAAGAGCTAAACTATATTCTCAGGACCAAACCCAGTATGGAAGCATTAGATGGATCAAATTCAGCTTATATTGCTTTGTTTCAGCAAAACATATATGTTAACTGTTGAAGAGCGACCTGCAATTACAGCTTTAGGTTATTCCTATTGGCCTCATTCATGAAAAAACTTGTCATTTTTTTGGATCAGTGTGAATCAGTAAAGCATATATGTTCTTTAGAATTTATCCTTAACAAAAATAGCCAATATTAGCATTGTTGAAGACTTTGAAGCGTACACATAGTCACACAACCAGTAGCATCAAATTTTATAAATCATGGGCACACATACATGGATAATAAGATGAGATATCCCAGTACATATGCACTAACCTGGGCGTCAGCCATTACAAATCTTGAGCTTTAGAATTGCCCGAACCAACCCACCAGAATCAGTACCAATACCTCAATCGAAATATGAGAACACCTGCAGCAAACTAAAGGAGTCCAAACTGAGTGGTAGTGGGAAACAGTGGGAAAGGTTTGCAAATTGGCTTAAGGATTCCCCGAACTAACACACCAGAACCAGTGACCCTCGGCGAATTGGGAGCAAAACAAAAGCAGTATCATTCTGAAGGGATCTGACTCGGTAGTAATTGGATGGAAGATGTGAAGAAGAAGGGACGATAAATTTGCGAGAGCAACATGGCGAGAAGCATGGCTAGCAGAGGCGCTATTGTAGAGTAAGAAGGGGGAAGGAGCAGCCACAGAGTGAAGATTATATACACGCACGTCCAATAAAGAAGATGAATCGAATAAAGGATGAATACGAATCAGAATCGTAACTGACTAGCAATAATCTCGGTCGTCCCCGAGTGGCACAGAGCAATTGCAATTTAACATCCTTGATCATCCTGAGTGGACTCTAATCACCACAAACGCTTCAGTCCCCACCTGATGGCGTTTCCCAGCGGGGCAACCTTGTCTCACGCGTTCGTTGGATCAGTTGTGAGAGGCGTTGTCGCTATTGTCCGAGCGGTGACACATGGACTGTATGACACCACCGATTTTTCCCCTCAGTCGCTCTGAAAGGTTAGCAAGCTGCCTGTTTCATCGGCTTTGTTACTCGCGGACGGCAAGGCTCATAGGCCCAAACAATAAAAGAGCTCTGATTTTGTTCTGGGAGCAGCGGCCCAGCCCGTGTAACTCTTTCTGATCGCCACCGAAGCCCATGCGGGATTGAAAACAAATCCAACAGTCATAAACAGCCAGTAGTGCAGATCTGACGGCCGAAAACAATAGTGGTCTAAGAGTGCCCGGAAGATGCACAGTTATAATATATCTAAATTGCCCTCTACCCAGCCAATATGATAAGATTCAACACTGTTTGTACACCCACCTGCATGAAGCATATCCAAAATACATGCCTCACACAAGCCACTACATTAACTCGTACGGGTTGCATAAAAGCATCTCCAACAACCGCTCAACGTGCGGCGCGCTAAAAAAGTGTTTGCAGCGCGCCGATCGCTTGTTTTTGCATGGCGCGGAGCGCTTGCTCCAGCGGCCGCTGCAAACTTTAGCTCGGGCAAGTCGCTCTAGCAGTCGCTGCAAACACAATCAATAAGATCAAACACAAAAAAATAAATCAACAATAAATAGTTCAATTTCATCATTACAACTCAAACAAATAGTTTATCTTCCAATACAACAAATAGTTCAACAATACAATATCAAACGCATAAATCATGATGCTATTTGTCGGCCATTCCATGCCCACCACTCCTCAATAAGATCCTTCTGAAGATCATCATGCGTTTCGGCACGTCAAATATCATGATACGAGGCAACAAAACGGGCCACCCTGGCAGTCCTCCGCCGCAATCGCACAGGGTGTCCCAAGAGCTCATAGTGAGAGTAGTCTAAATCTTGGCCACGCTATTCTCGATGATCATGTTGTGCATGATCACACAAGCGTGCAGGATGTACCAAAGCATCTTTTAATCCCAAAATCTAGCAGGTCCTCTCACAATAGCAAATTGGGCTTGCAAAATCCCAAAAGCTCTCTCCACATCTTTTCTAGCCGCCGCCTGAGCATTGTGGAAATCAAGATTTTTCTTACCTTCCGGTTTTTTCAACGGCTTCACAAATGTTTGCCACTTTGTGTAGATGCCATCTACAAGATAGTAGCCATAGTTGTATGTATGGCAATTTGCTACAAATTGCACCGGTGGCGGTTCACCATTTGCAATATTATACATCAGTGGTGACCGATTAACAACATTGATGTCATTCAAAGATCCAGGCATTCCAAAAAACGCATGTCAAATCCAAATCTCTTGATCGGCCACCGCTTCAAGGATTATAGTGTAACCCTTTTTTTTGGCCATGGAATTGGCCATGCCATGCCTTAGGACAATTCTTCCAACTCCAATGTGCAATCTATTGAGCCAAGCATAGATGGGAAGCCGCGGGCTTTGTTCATCTCGAATAGCCTTGCGGCGTCTTCAGCATCGGGAGATCTCAAATACTCCTGGCCAAACACTTGCACAATTCCAACTCCAAAGTGCTTGACACACATGATGGCTTGACTCTCACCCATGGCCAAGTGATCATCAACTAGATCAGAGGGGATACCGTATGCCAACATATGCAAAGCGACTGTCACCTTCTGAAAGGTGCTATGCCCGAGCTCTCCGGCGACATTCCTCCTTTGCTGAAAAAACCGGTCAGGGCTCACTAGTTTCTTTGCAATGCGCCTGAACAACTCGGTGCTCATCCTAAACCGGTGCCGGAAGTACGACTCGGGCTACACAAGATTATCCGCAAAATAGTGCCTGATCAATCTGTGGTGAGCATCGATCCTATCCCTCCAAATTTTCTGCCGACCCATAATCGAACCACCATGCTTCAGTTTTTTATTGATGTGCATAGCTAGGATCATTGCAAGATCCTCCTCCTCTTCAATATCAAATTCTTCTCCGGAAGAATTATATGACGAACTCATCTACAATGTTCAATTTAAACTAGGCTATAAATACTACAAACAACATGCACCAAATTCATGTAAAAAATATGAAGTTGAATACATACCTTGCAAGCTTTTTGTCGAACACCTTGTGGGCGCCGAGCGGCAGTGGGCGGTCGGGCGCTGTTCGTCGGAGGAATGGCGTGCGCGAGGGGCGGCGACGCCCGGAGGGAGAAGGAGGAAGCGGCGGCGGCACGGAGATAGGCCGGGGAAGCGGCAGAATGGTCTATGGAATGGTCGCGGGATAGGCCGGGTTGGTGCGCGCGGCGGCGCCAGCGCCTTGGTCGGGGTAGGTGGAAGTCGCGAGCAGGCGCTCGAGTGTGCGGTGCGCGGTAGCGGGCGCTCGAGTGTGCGGCACGCGGTAGCGGACGTAGCAAATAAATGACGCACGATAGCGATTCGGACCGCACGCTGAACTCTTTATGCCGCGCGCACGGTTATAGCGCGTTCGCTGGAGCTGGGATAGCGATTGCGCGCGCGCTAAAAAGCACAAATTTACGGCGCGGCCCTTATATAACGCGGCTATTGGAGATGTTCTAAAGACTGTTCTAAATGACATGTAGGCCATCAAGTACCCAGCAGGGATTTAAATCGAACACATCTAACAGCGTGCCAAAACTCAACTATCAGACAAAGTGCATATACGAATTTAAAGTGTCATGGCCCACTCACTGCAGCGTATTCCAATGCATTATTGAGTAGCTGCCATCATATTAGAAAATGTCCTATATTAGTAATCTCAAAGCACAAGTGGGTGGCCGAGATTTCAGCATCACGTGGCACCATGTCCCTAAAATCCGCGCCCTGTCTGTTATTTGCTATAATGGTGATATTTGTTGTAATAAATTAGCAACAAGAGTAAGCCATGAGTGTTCTTGCATAATTCAAAGTGAACATTTGATCTAGCATCATCGACAAGTGCATTGGCTGTTTGGGTGCTCTCCTAGTAGATGGTGTAATTTTAGAGAGAACTACCCCAATGCATTATATCTTATATTGGCTTAATATTTATGAAATAACTTTATAAAATGTATTGCTAAATTATACCCCCACTACTATTAGATCATGAAGCGTAATTGGATGATACTATAACATTTTATGGTATATGTAATTTATTATGTTTAGAGATGGTCTCTTACATAACATACGGGTTTCATCATCTCGCCACATTAATTATGCGGCCTTAGACAAAAATCTGATATGGCACAGTAAGAGACGGCGCCAAGTTGGAACATTTCTAGAGGCATAACTCTTATGATAGTTCTGAATGCACTGGCACATTCTCTTCTAATTGTAGTGTGTGGTGTCACCATCATGTATTTTTATGATTTTACGTATTTCAAACATAAATGTATGTATGTAAATATAGAGGGGGGGGGGGGTACAAGTGAACATAAATTCAAAGTGGCAGAAAGGATGCCATCTTTCTCCATCTCTGAGCACTCCATATTTTATGAGGGGTGTGAAAGAACAGAAGTTGATGTATGGAGAGGATGTTCGACCGTTTGATCTTTTTGGTGAAAGATAATATATCAATATACTGAATTGATACCAAGTGCCCTCGGATTGTGTAGCAACCCTATGTCAAGACTCGAGAACTAACCAAGACACTGAGGATGCACATAATCAAATCATTAAAAAGAAAAGGTAAAGTTGTGGCCTCAAAAGTCATGCCAAAGTGCAACATGTAATAGCAAGCCAAGGATATGTTGAGCTAAAACCAACATGTCCTTTGGTTTCAGTACAATTGTGGGAGAAGACATCAACATGCAGGATTGACAAATCAATATCTTCATCTCACATTCACAGTTAGTCCCATAAATGGCTTTGCATCCTTCTATCATGAGTCAGCCTGGACGTACCGAGCGGGCTTTTCGGCCCGCTCGTGGCCCGCTCGGGACCGGACCGATCGGTCCTGGCTCGCTGGAAAAAATGGCCGGTCCGAGCCGTGTATTTCGGCCCGAAAATCGGCCGGTCCGGTCCGGTCTTAGCCCAGTTAACTCGGTCGGACCGAAAAGTACATGGCCGTTTCTCCGTCAGGCAGCCTTCCGGCGAGGTGAACCAGCGGCTGGATCTAAATCCGGCGTGGGCAACGCTAGACAGTTCACCTAGATGAGGCGGTTCGACCACGGCGGCGAGAAGGTCGTCGATGTGGTCCACGCAAAAGAGACAGTCGTATTTTTCGTGTTAAACCGTGGGAGTCTGCCGTTTCCCTTTCCTTTCATGCAGCGTTGCAGAAACGGAAAGAACAAGAAAGACGGGGTCGATCCGATACGCAAGTCTCTCCTGCCATCCCACGATTCACGGAATTGATCCGGTTTCTCCTTCCACTACGCCCACGACTAAGACTCAACTTCACGTCGGGGCTGATCCACTAATCACGGAAGTCTCGCACCAAAAAAATTGATGGCCCATGCACGTCTTACCATATTTGCATGCGGCCAAGAAAATGCTAAGGAAACACAATAAAGACTTGTGCCCGATCACTTCACCGCCCGCACGTTGGACGACCACGGCGTGCGCGTTGCAGCTATTGCCGGTGTGCTGTTCGTGGCCGCGACGGCTCGCTCCCGTGGCGGCTTCTGGCATCCATGGTCGCCGCCCAGAAGCTCACGCCCACCACCTCCATGTTCCAACGCCGCTGCCATGGTCATCGCCACCTCGCCATGGGCGGTCCTCTCGGTCCGGCCCGGGCTTCGGCGCCGCCGGTCCGGTCCGTGCAAACAGGACCGTGAGGCAGGTCGGTCCGGTCCGGCTCGGTCCGCCGGCGGCCGGTCCAATGGGTGGCTCGGTCAAGGACCGGCCCGGCCCGGACCGTGTCCAGCCTGAATCATGAGTGTCTAGCTCGTAATAGTATATTTGATGCTTCAGAAAAGAAAATAGTTATGTTGTGCCAACGATTTCATTTTGTCAAGATGATGGGTATGTATCATTCTACACCAACATATAAATGCTATCTTGTTGAACTATATGTATCACATTTGACCACAATCATAACTCTAAGTGTCCATCCAAAAAGGAGAAGGTCTGCACTACCACACTTCTATAGGGAGAAAGGTGTGATTGCACTTGAGTCCTCCCACACCCTCATGAACAATATATTAAAAAAAACTTTGGGATATCAAACATGATCAAACATTTGATATTCTTGCAAAGCTTCAGCTACAAATAACATTCGAGGAGCCCGCGCCAAAAATAAATCACTGCTTAAAGTTTATATGCACTTTTCTGTAGTCCTTGATGGATTCAACCACTAAGGCCAGATGATGGGTTTTCACACCGAAGAGCAAGTCCAAGCAATACTTGCAAAAAAAAAGAACCGGATACCCTGGACAAAGTTATGGATGTGTGCATCACAATGATGCAGAAGCCCGGGGTCAAGCCTCCTTTTCGGAAGAAAACAAAAACTTTGGGCGCACTTCCTTACTTTTTTCCGGAATATGGATTTTAAGGCATGGTTTGCTTACGTGAGCGAGAAAACACAAGCATACTCAACAGGTTGAAAAACTTACCAATAGGTGACATTCTTGGCCGACCCATCATGTGAAAGGTACGTCGTACAATGAGTGTGCCCGTTGACTGATTGTTCACATTGTATCGCGGATTAAATATCACAATTATCATCAGGTATAACCAATGAAAGTCAAAATTAGAGTTGTCACCTCCAAGCATGGTTTTCACTTTCAGTGAGTTTTGATAAAATCTACTGAATTTCACTAATTTCGGCAGTCACTGAAATATTTACCTTTCAGCAAAAATAAATATTTCAGTATTTTCATTAGTACACATAAATTGAAATATTTTTCAATTTTTTTTAAATTTTTAAAAATATTTAGTTGAATTCAAGTGAATATTTCGCCTTTTTGGCTGAAATCATCGAATTTCGGTGATTTCGTTTGGTGCTGAAATTTTTCTGAAACTGAAAGCCAAAACCTTGCCTCCAAGCTTGACTGCTTGAGGTCCGTCACTAGTAGAGTGCCACAAACGGAAGTCACCATGTGTGCTTCCAACGCGGCAACGCCACTTGGCATGTCCCCACCGTCGTGCCTCCCAGCTTTGACAATGCCAAACGTATGAAATGAACACGATATATACTCAGCAGAACCACTCGTCGACGATAAAAGTATAAGCCACGCGCACGATTAACTTAGCCGAGTTCTGCAATTTATTCTCTGTTGGGCTAGCTAGGCATAACAGCTGATAGCTTTTGTTCAATCCCGTCGGGGAGCCTGCCGCTTGCTTCTACCGAAGATCAATTAATTATAGGACGGCAAACTTAAGTGAGGAGGAAGGATGTAGAGTTTCAAGTGTGGATGCCAAAATATTACCCGGAAGCGGTGGTAGGGAAGTACACGTTGCGGCCGGCATACATGATGCGGGTGGCAGTCAGCACCGAGAGAGATGCAGCCTCGATGGTCTGGAGCAGAGGGAGCCATGTATAAACCTGTAGACAGAATCTGAGGAAAACGACACGAGGATCGACAAAATCCGCCCCAGAGTCGAAAAGGAAGGTTATCTTGGCCCTCCGAGTCCGAGTAGTCCAGGTCCAAACCCGGCCAGCGGCCCCGTTACCTTCCATATAAAATGGCCACTTCCACTTCGTACGTCGATCTTACCCGAAACAACTCCAACCCCAACCCCGTGAGCGAGAGCGGGACAAGGGCAGCGCGCGGCGATGGGAAGCACAAACACCGCGGCCACGCGCCACGCCGCGAACACGGTGGGGGTGCAGCAAGGCTCTCACGTGTTCGAGATCGCAGGGTACAGCCTGCACCCGTCGCTACTATACGGCGGCTGCGCAACGTCGGCCGGGTTCTCCGTCGGAGGCTACGACTGGCAAATTCAGGTCTACCCCTGGGGTGTCTGCGACCTCGATTATTATAGAGACTACATGGGGGTGTTCCTCGATTTATGTAGCGACCACAAGGACGCTAGGGTAACGGCGTCCTTCAAGTTCAGTCTGGTGGACGTCACCGGATCCTCGCCGCCGCATACGATGACAATGACAAACGAATTCGGTTCCGGCGGTAACAGCTGCTACGGCAATTGGGTGTTCAAGAAAAGGAGCGAGCTGGAGGCGTCGCCTTACCTCCTAGACGATCGCCTCACCATTGAGTGCGTCGTCACAATTGTCGAGGATGAGAAATCGTTTGTCCAGGAAGCCCCGCCGTCAGACATCACGGATCATCTTGGGAAGCTATTGCAGGGGAAAGAGGGGACCGACGTCATTTTCAAGGTCCAAGAAGAGGCCTTTCCCGCCCACAAGCTGGTGCTCGCCTTGCGATCGCCGGTGTTCAAAGCAGAGCTGTATGGCGCGATGAGAGAGAAGGACATGAGTCGTATTGCCATCAATGACATGCAGCCCGTTGTGTTTGAGGCCCTGCTTCATTTTATATACACCGATTCACTGCCTGCCATGGATGATCTTGGACGTGATGACTATAGAGATATTGTCGGCCATTTGCTTGTCGCGGCGGATCGGTATGCCATGGATAGGCTCAAGATTATATGTGAAAACATCCTTTGTAAGAACATCGATGCAAAGACGGTGGTGACTACGTTGGCTTTTGCTGATTGGCATCATTGCGGCAGGTTGAATGATGCATGCATTCGGTTTATTGCCACTTTGGATACACGGGGAATGGATGACATGATGACAAGCCAAGGGTATGTGAAGCTAAAAGCAACATGTCCACTGGCCTTAGTTGAACTGTTGGAGAAGACAAGTAGGCTCGCCAAATCGAAGTCATCAATTCATATTGGTAGTTTAGTGCATACATAGTAACTTGCTAGTGAGTGTCTTGCTCACAAAAATATACCAGGGTGTCAATTAGTTTTACTAGTAGCTAGGCTCAGCAAATCAAAGTCTTTGATTTCATATTGATAGTTTAGTCTCATAAAAGTAACGTGCTATACCTTTGTAACGAGAGTCTTACTCAAAAAGTATGTGTACTGTGTCAGGACGAGAAGCAGCTGCCTCCTTCCCAAAGCTAGGGTTTCTTTGCCTCCCATCGGCGTCGGCATCGGTCTGCCTCGCCTCCGGTGGCCTTAGGGCCATGGGAACGTAGTGGATTCCGGCCCTTGCGGGTGGAAAGGCTCCGTTTTTACATCTTTCTTCGAGTTTTGTTAGGGTTTGTGTCCTGTTCAGGAAAGCGAGACAACGACGGCCCCTGAAAATGGAATAAGGTTCTCCCCGCCTAGCCCCTATTTCGATGGTGCATCTAGTATCGTTGGTGGGCGTGTGGAGATGTGTCTCAGGCGGATCTGTCTTTGGTGGATTTGCCTGGATCTGGTCGTCATTCGTCTACGTTCGAGTGTCTTCAGATTGGATCCTTTTGATCTACACTACTCTCTATCGGTAGCGGTTGATGTTCTGTTGCGTTTGTTCTATGGGGCCTTAGCACGGCGACTTCCCGACTGTGTACTACACCAAGTTTTGTCCGGCTCCACAAGGGAAGAATGATGACAGCGGCGCGCCTTCGGCTTGCTTCGGTGCTTGTAGTCATCGCTAGGTGGACTACGGATCTGAACGTAATTTTTATTATTTTTAGTGTTTATTGTACAACCATGATTGAAAATGAATAGATTGAAGTTTCTCACAAAAAAAGGAAGAGAAGTATTTTTGTTGTGCCAACGATTTCCTTTTGTCAAGTTGCTGGTTAGCATTTTGACAGTGGCATTTTAGTGATATCCACTACAGGAAAATCACACGCTGCCTTGTATCTTATTATAAGCAGAGTGTCAAAACATGGGTTCTCGGTTCACGTCCACCTAAGTTGAGTAGTGACCGGAAAATACATGGCAAAAAATAGGTACTCGGCTACCATACAAACCGATTGAGTGCACAAAAAGCTCCGGGCGTACGACCGATACTTGGCATACATGTGGAAAGGCACTCGGCTTACAGTCAGTGTTCGGCAAAGGTTGACCACAATTATCATATTTGTTAATTGTTCATTCCAAAATAAATAATAATTGTGCTTGTTTTTTGATGTAATGCCGATATAGTTTCAGTGAATCAGCAACAGACTGGTAACACAACAAGGGTAGACCATGAGTGTAAATTTGGAGCAGGAGAATGCACCACATATTTTCAACGTTGTATATTTCAGAAGAGAGGGTCCAACCAAACAGAAAATGTTAGGAGAATGCTCAACTGTTATATCTTTTCGGCAAAAGATAATGTATTAATTACAAATTGATACTTAGTACAACCGGATTCTGCAACAATTCAATGTCAAAAGCTAGGTGAGACATCACGAATGCACACAAACAAATTGTTAAATAAAACAAAAATAGAGGATGATGATGGCATGCCCAATTGAATCCCTAGAAGGCATGCCCAACTGGCCAATGAGATGCATCATGAAAACATCAACATCAACCAATATGGTTGGCAACACCCAGAAGAAAGTTCTCCACAAGCGAAGCATCCCGAAAGGGAACGAGTCACAAGCACAACCATTGTTTGATTCAACCACTAAAATCAGATCATGGTTTTCTATCCAGAGAGCAAGTCTAAGCAATATCCAAGTAATGGTTTTTTAACAAGGAACGACACTTAAACACTGTCATTGCCAGGTAGAATCAATAAAGATCAAAACTAGAGGTGTCATCCCCTGAGCTTGAGATCTGCTACTCGTAGAGCACCACCATATCGACCAATGCCAATTACTGAGTCCCTGCGGCCATACTTCATAACTTCGACAACACTAAACCTTGGTCCTCCGGCTCCAATTCTAACCGGCAAAGGTTGGTCATCATCGACCTCATTAGGAAGTGTGTGAGAGTTGTGCTCCCGTCTTGGCCTGACCTAGTGCGTCATACAACCTTCTTTGGTGTTTTGTTCTCAGCATCTTCTGGTCTACATCAAAAGTTTATCGGTCGCTGCTTATACGTGCTCCCCAGTTTAAACCAGTTTTCCCTGTTGAAACTGAAGGAAATATGCCCCAGAGGCAATAATAAAGTTATTATTTATATATTCCTTATTCATGATAAATGTTTATCATTCATGCTAGAATTGTATTGATCGGAAACCTTAATACATGTGTGAATACATAGACAAACACTGTGTCCCTAGTGAGCCTCTACTTGACTAGCTCGTTGATCAAAGATGGTTAAGGTTTCCTAACCATGGACATGAGTTGTCAGTTGATAAACGGGATCACATCATTAGGATAATGATGTGATGGACAAGACCCATCCATTAGCTTAGCATATTGATCGTTCAGTTTTATTGCTATTGCGTTCTTCATGTCAAATACATATTCCTTCGACTATGAGATTATGCAACTCCCGGATACCGGAGGAATACCTTGTGTGCTATCAAACGTCACAACGTAACTGGGTGATTATAAAGATGCTCTACAAGTATCTCCGAAGGTGTTTGTTGGGTTGGTATAGATCGAGATTAGGATTTGTCACTCCGAGTATCGGAGAGGTATCTCTGGGCCCTCTCGGTAATACACATCATAAGAAGCCTTGCAAGAAAAGTGACTAATAAGTTAGTTGCAGGATGATGTATTACGGAACGAGTAAAGAGACTTTCCGGTAACGAGATTGAACTAGGTATGTAGATACCGATGATCGAATCTCGGGCAAGTAACATACCGATAGACAAAGGGAATAACGTATGTTGTCATAACAGTTCGACCAATAAAGATCTTCATAAAATATGTAGGAACCAATACGAGCATCTAGGTTCCACTATTGGTTATTGACCGGAGAAGTGTCTCGGTCATGTCTACATAGTTCTCGAACTCGTAGGGTCCGCACGCTTAACGTTTGATGACGATATTGTATTATATGAGTTATGTGATTTGGTGACCGAATGTTATTGGGAGTCCTGGATGAGATCACGGACATGACGAGGAGTCTTGAAATGGTCGAGAGGTAAAGATTGATATATAGGACAATGATATTCGGACACCGGAAGTGTTTCAAAATGTATCGGGTATTTATCGGAGTACCGGGGGTTACCGGAACCCCCCGGGGGAATATATGGGCCATGAAAGAGGAGCACACCAGCCCACAAGGGGTGCCCCCCCTATGGAAGTTGTCCGAATTGGAGAAGGAAAAGGGGGGTTCGCCCCCCTCCCTTCCTTTCTCTCTTCTCCCTTCCCTTTCCTCTTCGGTAAAATAAGGAAGGGGGCGCCACTTGGGAAACCCCAAGTAGGATTCGGATCCTACTTGGGGCGCCCCATGGATGCCTCTCCTCCCCTCCCACCTATATATATATATGAGGGGGAGGGGGCGCCTAGACAATAGAACATCATTGTTAGCCGTGTGCGGCGCCCCCCTCCACAGTTTACACCCCCGGTCATATTCTCGCGGTGCTTAGGCGAGGCCCTGCGCAGATCACTTCACCATCACCGTCATCACGCCGTCGTGCTGACAGAACTCATCTACTACCTCGCACCTTGCTGGATCAAGAAGGGGAAGGACGTCACTGAGCTGAACGTGTGTAGAACTCGGAGGTGCCGTACGTTCGGTACTTTATCGGTCGGAGCTGAAGAAGTTCGACTACATCATCTGTGTTGTCAAACGCTTCCGCTTTAGGTCTACGACGGTACGTAGACACACTCTCCCCCTCGTTGTTATGCATCTCCATGCAAGGTTGTCAGAATCGTGATTTTGAATCGGATCGGAGCTCCGATGGTAGGATCGCAAATCGTAGGATCTTCACTATCAGGATCGTAGAAACGTAGATTCTATGAACTAAAATCGTAGAATCATAGGGGTTAGTTTGGATCGTAAAGTCGTAGAATCGTATAACAGAATCGCGATTCTGACAACCTTGTCTCCATGGATAGATCATTGCATGTGCGTAGAATTTTTTTCTTTTCCATGCTAGGTTTCCCAACAGTGGTTTCCGAGCCAGGTCTATGCGTAGATGATATGCATGAGTAGAACACAAAGAGTTGTGGGCGGTGATAGTCATACTGCTTACCATCAACGTCTTATTTTGATTCGGCGGTATTCTAGGATGAAGCGGCCCGGACCAACCTTACATGTCCATGCAGATGAGACCAGTTCCATTGATAGACATGCAACTAGTTTTGCATAAGGGTGGCTGGCGGGTGTCTGTTTCTCCTACTTTAGTTGAATCGAATTTGACTGCGGCCGGTCCTTGAAGAAGGTTAAAACAGCAAACTTGACGAAACACCATTGTGGTTTTGATGCGTAGGTGAGGGAGTCCTATATTAGGGGGTCCTCGGGTGTTCGGTCTATTCGATATGGGCTGGACTGATGGGTCGTGAAGACGAAGCAGAAGACCACCTCCCGTGTACGGGTAGGACTCCTATGTGCGTAGAACGACAAGTTTGGTGTCCGTGTGTAATACTTCTTTCCTCTGCAAACCGACTTGGTACAACCCTAGGCCCCTTCGGTGTGTATATAAACTGGAGGGTTTAGTCCGCAGAGAGCATCAGAATAATCATAGGCTAGATGGCTAGGGTTTAGTCATTACAATCTCGAGGTAGATCAACTCTTGTAACCCCTATACTCATCGAATACAATCAAGCAGGACGTAGTGTTTTACCTCCTTTGAGAGGGCCCGAACCTGGGTAAACACTGTGTTGGGGAACGTAGCAGAATTTTAAAATTTTCTACGCATCACCAAGATCAATCTATGGAGTCATCTAGCAATGAGGGAGAGAGGAGTGCATCTACATACCCTTGTAGATTGCGCACGGAAACGTTCAAGAGAACGGGGTTGATGGAGTCGTACTCATCATGATCCAAATCACCGATGACCTAGCGCCGAACGGACGGCACCTCCGCGTTCAACACACGTACAGTTGGGAAGACGTCTCCTCCAACTTGATCCAGCAAGGGGAAAGGAGAGGTTGATGAAGATCCAGCAGCACGACGGCGTGGTGGTGGAAGCAACGGTGATCTCGGCAGGGCTTCGCCAAGCTCAGGGAGAGGGAGAGGTGTCACGGGAGGGAGAGGGAGGCGCCAGGGACTAGGGTGCGACTGCCCTCCCTCCCCCCACTATATATAGGACCCCTAGGGGGGGGGCTCTAGCCCTAGGAGATTGAATCTCCAACGGGGGGCGGCGGCCAAGGGGGGTGGAGTGCCCCCCAAGCCAAGTAGGGCGCCCCCACCCCTAGGGTTTCCAACCCTAGGCGCAGGGGGAGGCCCAAGGGGGGCGCACCAGCCCACTAGGGGCTGGTTCCCCTCCCACTTCAGCCCATGGGGCCCTCCGGGATAGGTGGCCCCACCCGGTGGACCCCCAGGACCCTTCCGGTGGTCCCGGTACAATACCGATTACCCCCGAAACTTTCCCGACGGCCGAAACTTGACTTCCTATATATAAATCTTCACCTCCGGACCATTCCGGAACTCCTCATGACGTCCAGGATCTCATTCGGGACTCCGAACAACTTTTGGGTTACCGTATACTAATATCTCAACAACCCTAGCGTCACCGAACCTTGAGTGTGTAGACCCTATGGGTTCGGGAGACACACAGACATGACCGAGACGACTCTCCGGTCAATAACCAACATCGGGATCTGGATACCCATGTTGGCTCCCACATGCTCCTCGATGATCTCATCGGATGAACCACGATGTCGAGGATTCGATCAATCCCGTATACAATTCCCTTTGTCAATCGGTACGTTACTTGCCCGAGACTCGATCGTCGGTATCCCAATACCTCGTTCAATCTCGTTACCGGCAAGTCACTTTACTCGTACCGTAATGCATGATCCCGTGATCAACCACTTGGTCACATTGAGCTCATTATGATGATGCATTACCGAGTGGGCCCAGAGATACCTCTCCGTCATACGGAGTGACAAATCCCAGTCTCGATTCGTGCCAACCCAACAGACACTTTCGGAGATACCCGTAGTGTACCTTTATAGTCACCCAGTTACGTTGTGACATTTGGCACACCCAAAGCACTCCTATAGTATCCGAGAGTTGCAAAATCTCATGGTCTAAGGACATGATACTTGACATTCGGAAAAGCTATAGCAAACAAACTACACGATCTTTGAGCTATGCTTAGGATTGGGTCTTGTCCATCACATCATTCTCCTAATGATGTGATCCCGTTATCAATGACATCCAATGTCCATAGTCAGGAAACCATGACTATCTTTTGATCAACGAGCTAGTAAACTAGAGGCTCACTAGGGACGTGTTGTGGTCTATGTATTCACACATGTATTACGATTTCCGGATAACACAATTATAGCATGAACAATAGACAATTATCATGAACAAAGAAATATAATAATAACCATTTTATTATTGCCTCTAGGGCATATTTCCAACAGTCTCCCACTTGCACTAGAGTCAATAGTCTAGTTACATTGTGATGATCGAACACCCATGCAGTTCTGGTGTTGATCATGTTTTGCTCTAGGGAGAGGTTTAGTCAACAGATCTGCCACATTCAGGTCCGTATGTACTTTACAAATATCTATGTCCCCATTTTCAACACTTTCACAAATGGAGTTGAAGCGACGCTTGATATGGCTGGTCTTCCTGTGAAACCTGGGCTCCTTGGCAAGGGCAATAGCTCCAGCGTTGTGAGAGAAGAGAGTCATCGGGCCCGACGCATTGGGTATGACTCCTAGGTCGGTAATGAACTCCTTCACCCAGATTGCCTCTTGTGCTGCCTCCGAGGCTGCCATGTACTCCGCTTCACATGTAGATCCCGCCACAACGCTTTGCTTGCAACTGCACCAGCTTACTGCCCCACCATTCAAAATATACACGTATCCGGTTTGTGACTTAGAGTCATCCAGATCTGTGTCGAAGCTAGCATCGACGTAACCCTTTACGACGAGCTCTTCGTCACCTCCATAAACGAGAAACATATCCTTAGTCCTCTTCAGGTACTTCAGGATATTCTTGACCGCTGTCCAGTGTTCCATGCCGGGATTACTTTGGTACCTTCCTACCAAACTTACAGCAAGGTTTACATCAGGTCTGGTACACATCATAGCATACATGATAGACCCTATGGCCGAGGCATAGGGGACGACACTCATCTTTTCTCTATCTTCTGCCGTGGTCAGGCATTGAGCCGTGCTCAATCTCGTACCTTGCAATACAGGCAAGAACCCCTTCTTTGACTGATCCATATTGAACTTCTTCAATATCTTGTCAAGGTATGTACTCTGTGAAAGACCAATGAGGCGTCTCGATCTATCTCTATAGATCTTGATGCCTAATATGTAAGCAGCTTCTCCAAGATCCTTCATTGAAAAACACTTGTTCAAGTAGGCCTTTATGCTTTCCAAGAATTCTATATCATTTCCCATCAACAGTATGTCATCCACATACAATATGAGAAATGCTACAGAGCTCCCACTCACTTTCTTGTAAATGCAGGCTTCTCCATAAGTTTGCGTAAACCCAAACGCTTTGATCATCTCATCAAAACGAATGTTCCAACTCCGAGATGCTTGCACCAGCCCATAGATCGAGGGTTGGAGCTTGCACACCTTGTCAGCATTCTTAGGATCGACAAAACCTTCCGGCTGCATCATATACAATTCTTCCTTAAGGAAATCATTAAGGAATGCCGTTTTTGACGTCCATTTGCCATATCTCATAATCATAGAATGCAGAAATTGCTAACATGGTTCGGACGAACTTTAGCTTCGCTACAGGTGAGAAAGTCTCGTCATAGTCAACCCCTTGAACTTGTCGATAACCCTTAGCGACAAGCCGAGCTTTATAGATGGTTACATTACCATCCGCGTCTGTCTTCTTCTTAAAGATCCATTTATTTTCTATGGCTCGCTGATCATTGGGCAAGTCAGTCAAAGTCCATACTTCGTTTTCATACATGGATCCTATCTCAGATTTCATGGCTTCCAGCCATTTGTCGGAATCTGGGCCCGCCATCGCTTCCTCATAGTTCGAAGGTTCACCGTTGTCTAACAACATGATTTCCAGGACAGGGTTGCCGTACCACTCTGGTGCGGAACGTGTCCTTGTGGACCTACAAAGTTCAGTAGCAACTTGATCTGAAGTTTCATGATCATCATCATTAACTTCCTCTCTAGTCGGTGCAGGCACCTCAGGAACATTTTCTTGAGCTGCGCCACTTACCGGTTCAAGAGGTAATACTTCATCGAGTTCCAGAACTTTCCTCCCACTTATTTCTTTCGAGAGAAACTCTTTCTCTAGAAAGGATCCATTCTTGGCAACAAAGATCTTGCCTTCGGATCTGAGGTAGAAGGTATACCCAATAGTTTCTTTAGGGTATCCTATGAAGACGCATTTTTCCGATTTGGGTTCGAGCTTTTCAGGTTGAAGTTTCTTGACATAAGCATCGCATCCCCAAACTTTTAGAAATGACAGGTTAGGTTTCTTCCCAAACCATAATTCATACGGTGTCGTCCCAACGGATTTCGACGGAGCCCTATTTAAAGTGAATGCGGCAGTCTCTAAAGCATAGCCCCAAAATGACAACGGTAAATCGGTAAGAGACATCATAGATCACAGCATATCCAATAGAGTGCGATTACGACGTTCGGACACACCATTACGCTGAGGTGTTCCAGGCAGCGTGAGTTGTGAAACTATTCCACATTTCCTTATGTGTGTGCCAAATTCGTGACTCAAGTATTCTCCCCCACGATCTGATCGCAAGAACTTGATTTTTCTGTCACGTTGATTTTCAACCTCACTCTGAAATTCCTTGAACTTTTCAAAGGTCTCAGACTTGTGTTTCATTAAGTAGACATACCCATATCTACTCAAGTCATCAGTGAGGGTGAGAACATAACGATAGCCACCACGAGCCTCAATGCTCATTGGACCGCACACATCAGTATGTATGATTTCCAATAAGTTGGTTGCTCGCTCCATTGTTCCAGAGAACGGAGTCTTGGTCATTTTACCCATGAGGCATGGTTCACACGTGTCAAATGATTCGTAATCAAGAGACTCCAAAAGTCCATCGGCATGGAGCTTCTTCATGCGTTTGACACCTATGTGACCAAGGCAGCAGTGCCACAAGTATGTGGGACTATCATTTTCAACCTTACATCTTTTGGTATTCACACTATGAATATGTGTAACATTAAGCTCGAGATTCATTAAGAATAAACCATTCACCAGCGGAGCATGACCATAAAACATATCTCTCATATAAAGGGAACAACCATTATTCTTGGATTTAAATGAGTAGCCATCTCGAATTAAACGAGATCCTGATACAATGTTCATGCTCAAAGCTGGCACTAAATAACAATTATTAAGGTTTGAAACTAATCCCGTAGGTAAATGTAGAGGCAGCGTGCCGACGGCGATCACATCGACCTTGGAACCATTCCCGACGCGCATCGTCACCTCGTCCTTCGCCAGTCTCCGCTTATTCCGCAGCTCCTACTTTGAGTTACAAATGTGAGCAACCGCACCGGTATCAAATACCCAGGAGCTACTACGAGTACTGGTAAGGTACACATCAATTACATGTATATCACATATACCTTTAGTGTTGCCGGCCTTCTTGTCCGCTAAGTATTTCGTGCAGTTCCGCTTCCAGTGACCACTTCCCTTGCAATAAAAACACTCAGTCTCGGGCTTGGGTCCATTCTTTGGCTTCTTCCCGGCAGCTTGCTTACCGGGCGCGGCAACTCCCTTGCCGTCCTTCTTGAAGTTCTTCTTACCCTTGCCTTTCTTGAACTTAGTGGTTTTATTCACCATCAACACTTTCCTTTTTGATTTCCACCTATGCTGATTTCAGCATTGACTATACCTCGGGAATGGTCTTTTCCATCCCCTGCATATTGAAGTTCATCACAAAGCTCTTGTAGCTCGGTGGAAGCGACTGAAGGATTCTGTCAATGACCATGTCATCCGGGAGATTAACTCCCAGCTGAGTCAAGCGGTTATGCAACCCAGACATTTTGAGTATGTGCTCACTGACAGAACTATTTTCCTCCATCTTACAGCTGAAGAACTTGTCGGAGACTTCATATCTCTCGACCGGACATGAGCTTGGAAAACCATTTTCAGCTCTTCGAACATCTCATATGCTCCATGTCTCTCAAAACGCTTTTCGAGCCCCGGTTCTAAGTTGTAAAGCATGCCGCACTGAACGAGGGAGTAATCATCAGCACATGACTGCCAATCGTTCATAACGTCTTGGTTCTCTGGGATGGGTGCGTCACCTAGCGGTGCTTCTAGGACATAATCTTTCTTGGCAGCTATGAGGATGATCCTCAGGTTCCGGACCCAGTCCATATAGTTGTTGCCATCGTCTTTCAGCTTGGTTTTCTCTAGGAACGCGTTGAAGTTGAGGGCAACATTAGCGTGGGCCATTTGATCTACAAGATATAGTGTAAAGATTTTAGACTAAGTTCATGATAATTAAGTTCATCTAATCAAATTACTCAATGAACTCCCACTTAGATAGACATCCCTCTAGTCATCTAAGTGAAACATGATCCGAGTCAACTAGGCCGTGTCCGATCATCACGTGAGACGGACTAGTGAACATCGGTGAACATCTTCATGTTGACCGTATCTTCTATACGACTCATGCTCGACCTTTCGGTCTTCCGTGTTCCGAGGCCATGTCTGTACATGCTAGGCTCGTCAAGTTAACCTAAGTGTATTGCGTGTGTAAATCTGGCTTACACCTGTTGTATTCGAACGTTAGAATTTATCACACCCGATCATCACGTGGTGCTTCGAAACAACGAACCTTCGCAACGGTGCACAGTTAGGGGGAACACTTTCTTGAAATTATTACGAGGGATCATCTTATTTAAGCTACCGTCGTTCTAAGCAAATAAGATGTAAAACATGATAAACATCACATGCAATCAAAAAGTGACATGATATGGCCAATATCATTTGCTCCTTTTGATCTCCATCTTTGGGGCTTCATGATCATCGTTGTCACCGGCATGACACCATGATCTCCATCATCATGATCTCCATCATTGTGTCTTCTTGAAGTTGTCTCGTCATCTATTACTTCTACTACTACGGCTAACGCTTTAGCAATAAAGTAAAGTAATTGCATGACATTTATGTTGACACGCAGGTCATAAATAAATTAAGACAACTCCTATGGCTCCTGCCGGTTGTCATACTCATCGACATGAAAGTTGTGATTCCTATTAAGAGAACATGATCAATCTCATACATCACATATATCATTCATCACATCCTTTTGGCCATATCACATCACACGACACATGCTGCAAAAACAAGTTAGACGTCCTCTAATTGTTGTTGCAAGTTTTTATGTGGCTGCTACAGGTTTCTAGCAAGAACATTTCTTACCTACGCCAAAACCACAACGTGATATGCCAATTTCTATTTACCCTTCATAAGGACCCTTTTCATCGAATCCGATCCGACTAAAGTGGGAGAGAAAGACACCCGCCAGCCACCTTATGCAACTAGTGCATGTCAATCGGTGGAACCAGTCTCACGTAAGCGTACGTGTAAGGTCGGTCCGGGCTGCTTCATCCCACGATGCCGCCGAATCAAGATAAGACTAGTAACGGCAAGTAAATTGACAATATCGACGCCCACAACTACTTTGTGTTCTACTCGTGCATAGAAACTACACATAGACCTAGCTCTGATACCACTGTTAGGGAACGTAGCAGAATTTTAAAATTTTCTATGCATCACCAAGATCAATCTATACCCTTGTAGATTGCGCTCGGAAGCATTCAAGAGAACGGGGTTGATGGAGTCGTACTCGTCGTGATCCAAATCACCGATGACCTAGCGCCGAACGGACGACACCTCCGCGTTCAACACATGTACGGTTGGGAAGACGTTTCCTCCAACTTGATCCAGCAAGGGGAAAGGAGAGGTTGATGAAGATCCAGCAGCACGACGGCGTGGTGGTGGAAGCAACGGTGATCTCGGCAGGGCTTCGCCAAGCTCAGGGAGAGGGAGAGGTGTCACGGGAGGGAGAGGGAGGCGCCAGGGACTAGGGTGCGGCTGCCCTACCTCGCCCCCACTATATATAGGACCCCTAGCGGGGGGCGCCGGCCCTGGGAGATTGAATCTCCAAGGGGGGCGGCGGCCAAGGGGGGTGGAGTGCCCCCCAAGCCAAGTGGGGCGCCCCCACCCCTAGGGTTTCCAACCCTAGGCGCAGGGGGAGGCCCAAGGGGGGCGCACCAGCCCACTAGGGGCTGGTTCCCCTCCCACTTCAGCCCATGGGGCCCTCCGGGATAGGTGGCCCCACCCGGTGGACCCCCGGGACCCTTCCGGTGGTCCCGGTACAATACCGATTACCCCCGAAACTTTCCCGATGGCCGAAACTTGACTTCCTATATGTAAATCTTCACCTCCGGACCATTCCGGAACTCCTCGTGATGTCCGGGATCTCATCTGGGACTCCGAACAACTTTCGGGTTACGATATACTAATATCTCAACAACCCTAGCGTCACCGAACCTTAAGTGTGTAGACTCTATGGGTTCGGGAGACACGCAGACATGACCGAGACGACTCTCCGGTCAATAACCAACAGCGGGATCTGGATACCCATGTTGGCTCCCACATGCTCCTCGATGAACCACAATGTCGAGGATTCGATCAATCCCGTATACAATTCCCTTTGTCAATCGGTACGTTACTTGCCCGAGACTCGATCATCGGTATCCCAATACCTCGTTCAATCTCGTTACCGGCAAGTCACTTTACTCGTACCGTAATGCACGATCCTTTGATCAACCACTTGGTCACATTGAGCTCATTATGATGATGCATTACCGAGTGGGCCCAGAGATACCTCTCCGTCATACGGAGTGACAAATCCCAGTCTCGATTCGTGCCAACCCAACAGACACTTTCGGAGATACCCGTAGTGTACCTTTATAGTCACCTAGTTACGTTGTGACGTTTGGCACACCCAAAGCACTCCTACAGTATCCGGGAGTTGCACAATCTCATGGTCTAAGGAAATGATACTTGACATTCGGAAAAGCTATAGAAAACGAACTACACGATCTTTGAGCTATGCTTAGGATTGGGTCTTGTCCATCACATCATTCTCCTAATGATGTGATCCCATTATCAATGACATCCAATGTCCATAGTCAGGAAACCATGACTATCTTTTGATCAACGAGCTAGTAAACTAGAGTCTCACTAGGGACGTGTTGTGGTCTATGTATTCACACATGTATTACAATTTCCGGATAACACAATTATAGCATGAACAATAGATAATTATCATGAACAAAGAAATATAATAATAACCATTTTATTATTGCCTCTAGGGAATATTTCCAACACACTATGTCCCTATTGTCCCTTGTTACCATTGATCCTCAGACTCACAGCTTGGGCCCCCCTACCCGAGATCTGCCGGTTTTGACACCGACAATGGTGCTTTCATTGAGAGCTCCGCTGTGTAGTCACAAAAAGCGATCTATGGCTCGCCCTGTCATCAACGATGATATCACTTCTGGAAGGAGCCTAACTTCAGGACAGGTCCTCCAGCTCGGCGGTTTCACCGTGGGTTCCCGCATGGCCATCAAGCCGAAAGTGTCCCCTGTGATCGCCAAGCACCACCCCTGCATCTGTCTCAAATACTCCAAAAAGATGGATCTGGCGGACACCTCGTCCTTACACGAGCTGCTAGATCGCATCGCCGCCCAGGGGCTTTCAATGGCAAATGATCGGATCGGGCTTAAACCTGACCAGAGGGGAATCAATCTCCCGCCAATCACTCACCTGGTAGCGGTCGTTGAGGAATGAGCCGGACACTTCTTCTCCTGAACTAAAGACCAGCTATGTTTGGACCTCCGAATCCCTTGAGTCGGATACCCTTACTTTGGGTGGGACTCCGCGCCCCCTGAACTCAGGGTCGGACATTGAGTCCAAGGAGCACTTGGATCTTCCCGGACCTGAACTGGTGACCTCGGAGACTTTGCAAACTCCGGATACAATATTTGGTCGGGATTCGAGTTTTAGCCCACCCACCCACCACAATCAATACTCTCCAAGTAATTCAGGCCCACCAGACATATATGACCTGATGTATGTATGGCAGCAACCTCAGGAAATGGTCCATCACTTTTGGGCCAGGTTCCTACTTGTCAAAAATAAGATTAAAGATTGTTGCGACGACGATGCAGTTCCGGTCTTTCATCACAATTGTACCGACAAGGGAATTCTGAATGCCCTCGACTTCAGTCGCATACAGAGTTTCATGGAATTATCACACTTAGTACAGAAGTACTATGCGATGGAAATCACATGGAAGGCCCAGAAAATCCAGTTGGAACCTACTGCCTTCAAGCATTGTACTGCCCTGGCAAGATGAATACACCCTCACGAGGCATCCGACCATAAAGCCCGTCGGCAAGAAAAACAAACCCTTCGCGGGATACAGGTCCGTTCTTGACGAACTCCTCGACAAGCCCTGTCTGATACATGCGATGCCAAGCATAGACTCAACTCACAGCCTTCGAGCATTTGGGTAGTCCAGTAGGTAGCTAAAAGTGGGGAGGCCATCCTGACCACCACCACTCCAGAGAAACACTCTCCGGAAGATGACGATTTTAACATCCTTACGGTCTTCGAGACTTTCTCTTCAAATAATCGGTGTAAGAGGGCACTTCGCGAACTCGCCGAAGTCCACCAAGTAATCGTAGTGAGCCCATGGAGTGACGCGGTAATAACCTTCACCGCTGACGATGAACCAAGGGCCCGATCAATCCGAGCACCCGCCACTTTAGTACTAAAACCCATTGTGGACGGCTTTCGACTTACCAAAGTGCTCATGGACGACGGAAGTGGGCTTAACCTCATTTACGAGGACACACTCGACAAAATGCAGGTTGATAGAACACGCCTCGAGCAAAGCAATACCACTTTTTGAGGTATCATCCCCAGTCGAGAAGCATGATGTTTGGCGAGAATTAAACTTGATGTAGTATTCGGCACGCCTGAAAATTATAGGTTAGAAGAGTTGCTCTTTCACATTGTTCCCTTCAATAGCGGATATCATGCCCTTCTAGGGCGGGACGCTTTCTCACGCTTCCAAGCCGTACCCCATTATAGGTACATGAAGCATAAAATGCTAGGGCCTAATGGAATTATCACAGTTACGAGTGATCCGGATAAAGCACTCCGTGCAGAAAACAAAACCTCATCCTTGTATCTTGAGGCACTATCCTTTGCGGCTGAGGAACTAACCACCATACGATCCACGGTGCACAAGGATGATGTGATTCTCGACAAGAGATCTAAATCCACCTCTTTCAAGCCAGCAGATGAAATAGTTAAATTTCAAGTGCACCCGACGGATCCTAATAAAACAACGTCCATTGGAGCACAATTGGACCCGACGGTAGACGCCACCTTATGCGTGTTCCTACGAGAAAACTGGGATATCTTCGCCTGGCACCCTTTGGACATGCCCGCCACCATCGGATCCCACGCAGACTGGTCGAACACAACCTCAACATAATTAGTCAAGCAACCACTGCGGCGATTTTCTGAACCCAAACGACAAACTGTGGGGGAGGAGCTAGCTAAACTACTTGAGGACGAGTTCATCAAAGAAATCAAACACCCGGATTGGCTAGCCAACTTGGTCATGGTGCCTAAGAAAGATAAGTCCTGGCGTCTTTGTGTCGATTTCAAAGACCTCAATAAGGCTTTCCCTAAAGACCCTTTCCCATTGCCCCGCATTGAGCAGATTATTGATCACTACAAGAAATATGTCAATTTGTGACCCTCACTATTGGCCGCTGAAAGGTCAATGTTTTTCATTTGCGACCTTTTTCTGACCAAAAACAGAAGGTCGTCGTAAACTGAAATTAACGACCTTCTCTGTGATATGTAAAAGGTCGTTGGTTCTTCGACCAAAATTTTGGTCACTAGCAGCCTCCCCAAGCCATGTAGGATCCAGCGTGGCAAGCTGACATGGATAAGATTCAGCCCGGTCCGATTAGGTGTCTACATGGGCCGAGCCAATTAAATCAGCCCATTTATTATTTGGCCAAGCCCAATAAATCAGCCTATTTTTATTTGTTTTCCTGGTAATTTTGGTCAGCCACATGGGCCAAGCCCAATAATTTAGTCTTTTATTTTGCTACGACGTGGGCTTTTGGGCTATAGAGTTTTAGATTTTATTTTTTTCAAGAGAAGGGTCCACTAGTCTAATGGGTCCCAATTGTCAGGTTTTAATAAGTAGGTCCCAGTTGTCAGGATTATATTCCTCATATTTCAGAGATCCAATAAATAAATAACCAATATTTACACGATGCTTCAAACAAAGCACAACAAAATATCATGAAAACATAGTTCACATCATGAATATAATCAAACAGAGCCAAACTTGGCACATTACAGTTAAACATGGTTCACATGAGAACTAGTTCACATCAGGTAACACAACTACAAAAAAACTAGCTATCGAAGTATAACTAGCTGCAATAAGCTAGAACTCTATGTTTCTCCCGACTTCTTCGTCCTGGAGCTCACGACGAAACATGAATGAAGGACAACATCTGCAAGTTATCAAAAAAAATTGTTAGGGACAAAATAAAGGCAAATCTAACAGCACATTAACTTGTAGGCAGTCTGCGTGCATAAATAAGAGTAAAACAAGCAAAATGAGGCAAAATCAGTGAATACTAGTAACTATCAGTAGCGAGTAAAAACTACTCCAATCACATCAGGTTTACAATCCTATAAATGTGACATTTTTATCATTTAAGCATGGAATGATTCAATTCAAGAGTACAGACTTGCTACACTATAAAAGGGTAATTCAAGACAAGTTAACATAAGAAGTTGACAAAACAAACATTAACAGGTGCAAATCAGTTAATTGAACATTCTGAACATCCAGTAAAAGAAGTAATTCAAGACAAGTTAATTTGTTGTCACAGTAGAATTCTCCTATAGGCTCTGAATCCGCAAGGGAAGTTCAATATACATCCCTTGGTAGCACTCAAATCAGCCCAAGACTAAGATAATTTTTAACAAAACTATAGAAGCTACTCCATGCTTTAACAAAAATACAGAAACTACATAAGCTGCACATTCAGGTTGTGATACTCCCATGTTCACTATATGCATGTTGCATGTTGTGATACTCCCATCTTATGAAATTTAACTCACATAACTAGAAATCACAACATAACTGATTTTGAACATTCCATGCAAAATACGGTAAATAGGTCTTGTATCTATTCCTTGGCTACTGTTATTTCAACTGTAAATTTAGCCAACAATCATCAGCAGCAAGTACAGAGTAAACCGGGACTTTGTTGTAGCTACAAAAACTGAAACAACACACACATCATGGAATTTCATATCATAGCCAACAAATATTTTACCAGAACACAGGGTGTTCTTCTCTGTATTTTAGAAACATGCAAACAAAGGTTTCAGTACAATCGGACAAGTGGAGTAGACAAGTTTTAGAACTGGCTGTGTTCGCACAGTTTGGTTTATTTGCCCGATTTATTTAAACAAAAGTTTCTGTACAAATAGATAAGTGGAGTAGCATGTGTTTACTTTGCATGCTCAAGGTACACTAGTCTGATGAAAACAATATGCTCGAGGTACATTAGCTTGCATGTTCGGAGTACATTCAGAAATTCTGAACAACATCAAATTGTCTAAATAACTTGGCCTAGAACACCAATCTTAAAGTGAATTTATGAGAGCAGTACATTCATGAAGTTCTACTCTGAATTTTAACTTTCTTTCTCTGAATTTTCTGCAGCAGGGTAATATCTCAACAGAAAACAACACTGTAAACAAGGTAGGATCATCAGTGAATACTAAACAAGGTCCCAATATATCAGTGAGGTCTGGAACAGAAAACATCTCTTAATAGCTCCACCACTCGTCAATTAACAGAGAGGTGAAATGCGCCAAATCAATGAATCCAGCTCGCAACTACGCGCACCCCTGCAGATTCATACGTAATCGGAGGGAATTGGAGCTGTTACACCTAACCCCGCAACCTAGATCCACCGCCTCGCGTGCGCCAGATCCATCGACGTGCGCACCGTGTGAAGGAGCTATGACGAGCAGAGATGACACCGACACATTTAGGCACCGAGGCAGGCATGAAGGGTGAGAGAGGGGGGAGACAAACGTACCCATCATGGTCGGAGATCCGTGGTCACCATGGCCGGAGATGGACGGCTGCTGGCGCACGTGGTGGAGGTCGATGAAGAACCAGCATCGTGGTTGAAGCAGGAGCCGGCCGGGTCGTGGAGCATAGGTCGAGCTCGGAAGTGAAAGGATCGATATGGTTGACTAGAGGGGGGGTGAATAGGCAAATACCAATTTTTAACTTAACTTTATCAAATTAAACTTTGCATCAAAGTAGGTTGTCTAGATGTGCAACTAGGTGAGCAACCTATATGATGCAGTACCAACAAGCAAACAAGCAAGAAAGAGAAGTAACACTAAAGATCTTGCACAAGTAAAGGTAAGAGATAACCAAGAGTGGATCCGGTGAAGACGAGGATGTGTTACCGAAGTTCCTTCCCTTTGAAGGGAAGTACGTCTCCGTTAGAGCGGTGTGGAGGCACAATGCTCCCCAAGAAGCCACTAGGGCCACCATATTCTCCTCACGCCCTCACACAATGCGACATGCCGTGATTCCACTAATGGTGCCCTTGAAGGTTGCGACCGAACCTTTACAAACAAGGTTGGGGCAATCTCCACAACTTAATCGGAGGCTCCCAACAAAATCATGAAGCTTCACCACAATGGACTATGGCTCCGTGGTGACCTCAACCGTCTAGGGTGCTCAAACACCCAAGAGTAACAAGATCCTCTAGGGATGAGTGGGGGAATCGAAAATCCCTTGGTGGAAGTGTAGATCGGGGCCTTCTCAACCACTCCCGAGCAAATCAACAAGTTTGATTGGCTAGAGAGATAGATCGGGTGAAAATGGAGCTTGGAGCATTTAATGGAGCTTGAGCAATAAATGGAGCTTGAGGGGGAAGAGGCAAGTCAAAGGGAAGAAGGGGACCCCCTTTTATAGTGGGGGCAACAATCCAACCGTTGCCCCCCACTAACCAGCCCCGCACAGGGCGGTACTATTGCTAAGAGGAGGCGGTACTACCGCTAGGTCAGCGGTACTGCAGCACCAGCCAGCGGCACTGCCGCGCAGAGAAGACAAGGAGGGAATAGGACCCAACGCGGTACTACCGCGATGGTAGGGGCGGTTCTACCACTCCTGAAACGGTACTACCGCCTCTACAACCGCAACTAGTGCCGCAAAACCCGACACGAGAAAAAGAGCCCTCGAGTCGAGGCGGTAGGAGCCAGACAGCACAGCGGTACTACGGCAGCGGGGTCACGGGCTGTACTACCGCTATGGAGCGGAACTACCGCTTGTGACCCTTCGGCCGTACTACCGCTGGTAGTGCGGTACTACCGCTGGGACATAGAAGAGAGAGAGAGAGAGAGGATCTCTCCAAAGAGGCTAAGGACGAGGCAGTGGTGCCAGGCACCCCAGCGGTACTACTGCTGTGGAGTCCCGGGCGGTACTACCACTGTGGAGCGGTACTGCCGCTTGTGGCTCCTCAGCGGTACTACGGCTGGGTTGCGCGGTACTACCGCTGGGACCCAAACATGACAAAGAAAAGTGGAGAGATCTCTTCAATGGAATGGAAAAGCTCGGAGGGTGAGAAGCTGATGTGTACGTGTTGATTCCACCCATGCAATACCCCAGTGGACCCCCTCTTGATAGAATGGTGCCCTCTATGCAACTAGTCCACCGAGAGAGAAACGAAAGAGCTACACCGTCTTGAAAGACACTCCGAAGGGAAGAAAATGTCTCGTGCCAGGGGTGAATCTGTGAACTATTCAAAGCACATGATTAGTCCGCAAACATGTTGTCATCAATCACCAAAACTACCTTGAGAGAGATATGCCGTAACAATCTCCCCCTTTTTGGTGGATTGATGACAACTAGGGATTTGCGCAAGGAAAAGAAATAAATGTAAGAAAACTAAGAACTACAAAATACAGACGGGCTCCCCCAGAATGTGTTCACCTAGTTTGAGGCACATTCGGAAAGCAAGACACACACATTCGGATCAACAATCCCCCTATATTTTATAGTCCAACAATACTAAGCACAAGATATATGAGAGAATAGTATAAAACAGGACAAGCATGCAACTGATAATAAACTACAGTACTGAATAGACATAAGTAATAAGGTAGCGATAGGGAGCATATGTCTCACACCATATGTCTAGAACTTAGGTCTCATAGGCACCAAACCAAACCAAACAAAGACACCGAGAGAACACACAAGAAAACACAAGATGACACACACAAACTCAAAGCACGACAACAACACAAATCCCTACTCTCTCTCCCCCTTTGGCAGCAAGACACCAAAAAGGGAAAAGAGTGACGCTACGACTCCAGGTGATGGGAAGATGAGGATCTCGAACATCACATCTCAGCGTGATCGTCTGCATCTTCATCGTGGGTCGAAAACTGCTCGGCATCAAAGTCGGTCCAAGGGCAATGCTGATGAATCCATTCCTCCTCTTCAGTGATCTGACCCTCAGAACCACTGGCAACTGTCGCTCCCATCTGACGCATGAGCTCCTTGTGGCGCATCCTGGCATGCTTCTCCGCCACATGAGTCATGTACTGACCATGAGACTCCATGCAGAAAAGCTTCTTCATCTTGCATTTAAGCTTCTGTGCCCACGACGGTTCTGTACTAGAGGGCCCAAAGTCCTCGTGATCATCAGTGGCAGCCCCACCCACGGTCCCCATGGCAGTAGCAGCAGCAGACGGACCCCCTGTTTGAGGCGCTGGGGTGACCCAATTGTCCTTCTTCCTCAGACGCTTGATCTCATGAGAAACCAAGTCTCCAGTTTCTAGCAACACTCTGGGATAGATCTGTGCCTAGGCCCTCTGAATGAGCCTCATGATGAATGGACCATATATCGGGCACTTGCACTCAGACACGGCAGAGAGAACTTCAGACCACATCACATGAGAAATATCCAGGCTCTCTCCAGTGTTTGCGTCCTTCTCATGCTGACAGAACAGAAGCATGTCCACAAGATAAGAGTGGACCATATCCAGATTCCCGATGCGAGGAAAGAGAGTCTCACGGAAGATACGATGAAGAATGTCCAGATATGGAGACAGCTCATAGGTTTTCTTCTTAGTCACTGGGTGAACTTTCACAGTGCAGTAGGGCCAAAGGGCTTGCTTGTGGGTGGACGGATCATTGCGGTGAGGGCGGAAACCGACTGGAGTCTCAAGCCCGTGATCCACCACATCAAGTAACTCCATGAAAGCCTTCCACTTGACGGAAAGCAGCTTGCCATGGGTCATCCATGTCAGAGTTCTGTCGACATCTGTCCCAAGTTTAACGGTGGCAAAGAATTGAGCCACCAGATCTGCATCGAAATCCTTGTTGAATTGCATGATCCTGAGAATGTTCAGCTGAGTGCACATCTGAAGGGCTTCGCCAAAGTACTCCGGGTCCTTCTCCATAGCATCAGTGTCAATGGAGCGAACATCAACAAAGAGATTCTTCTTGGCCTTGATCACATCAAAATAGATGGCAAACTGAAATCGGTTCCAGAACGGGCGATTAACCAAAGTGGGTTCTTGGTCCACCTCATAGGGATTGCGGCGACGCTTTTCCCAAAACTCCTTGTTGGTCATCTCAGTCACAGTCTTCCCCTTTGGCTTGTTGGCGGATCTCTTCGATTGCTGAGGAGGTGGAGGAACACTAGTGGATGCACTTGCTGGAGGCGGTTGGGTGCTAGAGGAACCACTGGCTGGCTCAGAGGTGCGGTAGCGTTTTGATGTTGCACGCTCGGGGTTGATACGGCGAGCTTGATGCTCAGAATGATCATCACCTGGAGCCAAACACAAGAACACGCAAAACAACCAGAAAGAACGAGCATAAGCCAACAAACACAACAAAAAGGATCAAGGTAAAGCAAGAATATGATGGAATTTGGCAGGTAGCGGTAGTACCGTGACATGCCCGCGGTAGTACCGCCCAAGCGGTAGTACCGTACCAAAGAGAGCGGTAGTACCGCTCGAGGTCAAGCGGTAGTACCGCTCCAACGAGAGTGGTAGTACTGCTCGAGGCGGAGAAACAGCGGTTTCCTACATAGAGGCGGAGAAACAACGGTTTCCTACTACCATGGTCAGATCCGGCACTACCGGCCTGCCAAATTCAAAAATATTCCTACCAAACTCTAATCGAGATAGTCTAGTTGCCTTCTCCAACCAACTCAAGCCTAGATTTAGCCAAAAATCTAGAGATGCAACCACCATTGCCCCTAAGAAACAAGATCTAAAAACGAGACAAAAGGAGAGAAGGAACGGGGGCAATACCGGCATCCATGGCAAGAGAACGAGGTGGGGATCGACTCCACAAAAGGAAATGGAGAGGGATGCCCTGGAGACGGAGATCCGCCGGAGCCCTCCCACGGCGAGTTGAGGCTGGAGAGAGGAAGAGGAAAGAGGGGGCGAAGCGAATGAGTATGGGGGAGAAGAAACCTCCCCTGCCCCGATATAACCCCCTGGTCCCGTCCCTCAGCGGTAGTACCATGCTGGGGGTGGTAGTACCGCTTATGAGCGGTAGTACCGTGCACCACCAGCGGTAGTACTGCCCAGCACGCCATGGCAACCTAACAACATGGCTTTTGCTCGAACAAAACGGCAAGAAAAGAGAGCACACCAGCAAATGACCAAGACACACCTCTTCAAAAGAGGGCGGTGGCCGAGGCCACCTATGTTTGAGTCAAGAGGTATGGCGCCGCGAAGATTTTAACCTTGGGCCCATGACCAAAACTCGTCTTTGAAACACAAGTACCATCAACAATGGCTAAAGTGAAAGACTTGATCAATTTATGCATAATGGGGGGAGGGAGAGTTCATTGAGAGAACAACACTCCCCCTATGTCCATGCCTACACCTAAACTAGACAGCAAATTGAGCGTGGTGGGGTGTGCAAGGGTTCAAGCCACATTGCTCGAATCAATGATATTTAGCTCATGCCTTAACTCGTGAAATCTTGCTTCATCCAAGGGCTTCGTGAAAATATCTGCAAGGTTGTCATGAGTGTTGACATAGTTGAGCTCGATCTCTCCTCGCCTAATGTGATCCCGGATGAAGTGATACCGAATCTCAATATGCTTCGTCTTGAAGTGTTGCACCGGGTTGAGAGAGATCTTGATGGCACTTTCATTTTCACACGAAAGAGGCACTTTGTCACAAGTGACACCATAATCCTTTAAAGTTTGCCTCATCCATAGGAGTTGTGCACAACAACTACCGGCGGCAACATACTCCGCCTCAGTGGACGAGAGAGACACACAACTTTGCTTTTTGGAAGACCAACTTACCAAAGAGCAACCAAGGAATTGGCACCCTCCGGAAGTGGACTTCCTATCCACTTTGTCTCCCGCCCAATCGGAATCCGAGTACCCTACAAGCTTGAAGTTTGATCCTCTTGGGTACCATAAGCCAAAGTTTGGGGTATGAGCCAAATATCGAAATATTCGTTTGACCGCCACATAGTGACTTTCCTTAGGTGCGGCTTGAAACCGTGCACAAATTCCCACACTCAACATGATGTCCAGTCTAGATGCACAAAGGTAAAGCAAGGATCCAATCATGGAATGATATACCTTTTGATCCACCACTTTACCATTTGGATCCAGGTGAAGTTGGCACTTGGTGGGCATTGGAGTGGAAGCCGGCTTGACGTCACTTAGCTTGAATCTCTTGAGCATGTCTTGAGTGTATTTGGATTGATTGATGAAGGTTCCTTCTCTTCTTTGCTTCACTTCGAACCCTAGAAAGAACTTCAACTCTCCCATGGAGGACATCTCGAACTTTGAGGTCATGAGAGCGGCAAATTCCTCATTGAAAGCTTTGTTAGGAGAACCAAAGATAATGTCATCAACGTATAATTGGCACACAAACAACTCCCCTTTGACCTTCTTAGTAAAAAGAGTGGGGTCGATTAGCCCAACTTCAAAACCACGGTCTTGTAACAACTCGGTAAGGTGGTCATACCACACACGTGGGGCTTGTTTAAGGCCATAGAGTGCCTTATCGAGTTGATACACATGATTGGGAAAGTAGGGATCCTCGAACCCGGGGGGTTGCTTGACGTAAACCAACTCATTAATAGGACCATTAAGAAAAGCACTTTTCACATCCATTTGTTGTAACTTAAAGTTATGATGAGAAGCATATGCAATCAACATGCGAATGGATTCAAGACGAGCAACGGGAGCAAAGGTTTCACCGTAGTCGATACCCTCGACTTGGGAGTAGCCTTGTGCTACCAAACGAGCCTTGTTGCGAATGATAATCCCATGGGCATCTTGCTTGGTCTTAAATATCCACTTGTTTCCTATGACATTGTGATTCCCGGTTGGTCTTGGCACCAATCTCCACACTTTGTTGCGCTCGAAGTTGTTGAGTTCTTCATGCATGGCATTGAGCCAATCCGGATCTTCTAGCGCTTCATAGACCTTGTGGGGTTCCACACAAGAGACAAACGCGTGATGCTCACAATAATTTGCTAATTGTCTACGAGTGCTTACCCCCTTTCTTAAGCTTCCAAGCACATTCGTCATGAGATGATCCTTGGTGGAGAGCTTGGAAGCAACCTTGGCGGCACGACGCTCTAATTCCTCCTCGGGGGTGAGACGAGGAGTGGTCACTTGATCATCTTGAGCGTCGTCTTGGGCTTGTTCTTGTTCTTGAACTTGCTCGAAGGAGAGAACTTGACCTTGGGCATCACTTGATGTGTCAACACCGTCTTGAGCGTGATCTTGCCCTTGGTCAGGTTCTTGAGGATGAGGGCCTTCATGTTGTTCTTCGGAAGCGTGTGGGCCTTGGGTTGGTGATGGCTCCACTTGAGTGGAGCTTTGTCCTTCTCCTTCGGCCACAAGGGGTTCCTCAATGGGTAGGATAAATCCAACACCCATTCTTCTTATGGCTTGGGGAGGAATTTCATCACCTACATCACAAGTGCCACTTTGCTCCACTTGGGAGCCGTTATTCTCATCAAACTCCACGTTACACGTCTCCTCAATAAGTCCCGTGGATTTATTAAGGACACGGTAAGCATGAGAGTTTGTAGCATAGCCAACAAATATGCCCTCATAAGCTCTAGCCTCAAATTTAGACAACCGAACACCTTTCTTGAGAATGAAACACTTACACCCGAATACCCGGAAGTACTTGAGATTGGGCTTGTTACCGGTGAGTATCTCATATGGAGTCTTGTTCAAGACCTTGCGGAGGTAGATCCGATTGGATGCATGACATCGGTGTTGATGGCTTCGGCCCAAAAGTTGTACGGAGACTTGAACTCCACCATCATGGTCCTTGCCGCATCCATCAACGTCCAGTTCTTCCTCTCCGCAACACCATTTTGTTGAGGGGTGTAGGGTGCGGAATATTGATGCTTGATTCCCTCATCACTAAGAAACTCATCCAAGGTGTAGTTCTTGAACTCGATACCGTTGTCACTTCTCATTGTCAAGATCTTTGCATTGTGTTGACGTTGTGCTTCATTTGCAAAGTCAATGACGGTTTGTTGGGTCTCGCTCTTCCTCTTGAAGAAATACACCCACGTGTACCTTGAGTAGTCATCCACAATCACCAAGCAATACTTCCTACCTCCAAGACTATGGAAGGATGGAGGCCCAAAGAGATCCATGTGAAGGAGCTCCAAAGGCCTCTTCGAATAAATGATAGTCATGGGAGGGTGAGCCTTCTCATGTACCTTTCCTTCGATACAGGCACTTCAAGCATGATCTTTAGCAAAACTAACATTCGTTAGTCCACGGACATGGTCCCCCTTGAGGAGACTTTGCAAAGATCTCATATTAACATGGGCTAAACGGCGATGCCAAAGCCATCCCACATCAACTTTAGCCATTAGGCATGTCGCGGTCTTAGTGGGTCGCTCCGAAAAGTTAATCACATATAGACCATTCTCGACATGCCCAACAAATGCTACTTTAAGATTCTTTCTCCACAAGAGGGCCACGGTATCGATATCAAAGAAAGTGGCAAAGCCCATGATTGCAAGTTGACGAACGGAAAGTAAATTGTATGCAAGGGACTCAACAAGCATGACCTTCTCGATCGTGAGATCATGAGAGATGACCACCTTGCCAAGTCCCAATACCTTAGAAGATGAGGCGTCACCCCACTCGACATTGGTGGGCATAGATGGAACCTTGTGCACGTCCACCACCAAGTCCTTGCTTCTGGTCATATGATTTGTAGCTCCGCTATCGAGCAACCATGATCCCCCACCGGAAGCAAACACCTACAAGAGATCAGTGCTTGGTTTTAGGTACCCATTTTGTAATGGTCCTTTGATGTTAGTAACAAGGGTCTTTGGAACCCAAATATACCGTTCAATGTATTCATGAGGAGAACCAACAAATTTGGCATAAACATGCCCATCACTAGCACGGCATAACACATAAGACGGATTAAAATCGCCGGCTTTGTTGGGAGGGGTGGCATTGCCCTTCTTGACATTGCCGCCCTTTGCAATGTTCTTCTTCTTCTCCTTGGACACACTCTCTCCCTCCTTCACAAAGGTTTGCATGAGAGGATGAGGTCGTTTGGTCTTGTCATTCTTCTTCTTGTTCTTGGAGTCGGGCATGTACCCAACCCCTTCCTTGGCCACGACTTCCTTTTGACTACTCAAAATGTCGTTGAGGTTCTTTTCACCTTGTATGCACGACACAAGGCCTTTCTCACGCTGCTCTTTCAACTTAGCATTTTCCTCAAGAAGATGTATATGCTCACAACACGGGTTAGTAGCATTTGCATTGTCAATTAAAACCATATGAGGAAATGTGGCTTTCTCCTTAGTTAGCTTCACTTGGAGTTGATCATGAGACTCCTTGAGACTAGCGTGAATACCCTTCAAGGCCTTGTGGGCCTTGTAAAGTATATCAAACTCCTCTTTGAGTCTAGCGAGATCAACCCCAAGTTTGTCCTTCTCAGAATTTAGCACACGAGAAACAACAAGAACATGATCATAATCATTCTTTAACTTACCATGATCAACGTTGTGTGACTCCTCAAGAGCCAAACGAAGACCACGCTCTTCCGCAAGAGCATTGGAAAGATCCGAAATCTCATCGGCATAGTCACGACTATGCCCTTCCATCTTAGTGATGGTATCTTCATGAGCCTCGATCATGTCATTGGCTTCACCAAGTTGTTCCAAGAGAGCAACAAAGTGCTTCTTGGATTTACCCTTAAGTTTTCCCATAAAGGCCTCAAACTCATTTGCCTCCACATTAGCTCCCTCATGTTCATCAATGCTATTCGTCAAAGAAGGATGATTAATGATGGTAGTTTTGATGTTGGGGGTTACCTTGTTGGTGGCTTTAGCCATGAGGCACTTGGCGGTGATGCTCTTATTGGGTGAGTCGAAGAGAGACACCCGTGGAGTCGTCGCAATGGCAACGGAGGCCATGGCAACCGACTCATCACTTTCATCATCATCATCATCCTCATTGTACTCATCTTGTACCACCAATGCCCTGGGAGGCGTCTTCTTGGTGAAGTTGCTCTTGTTGGGGAACGACTTGGCCTTCTCCTTTCGGATGAGCTTTCCACCATTGTCTTCCCTCTTCTCATACGGGCATTCCACAACAAAATGACTCACGTTGCCGCTATTTTAGCAAGTCCTTACACGTTGCTTGCCCCTCGTGCCACTTGAGTTGTTTTTTCTAAAGTTTGGCCTCGAGTTTTTCTCGCTCCAAAATTGCCTTGAAGCAAGTGCCATGTGTTCATGATATGCATACTTCGTATCTTCGGGGTTGCTCTCCTATTCTTCCTCCTCTTCTTCTTCAACAGTGAGCTTGGCCTTCAATGCAAGGTTAGGCCTCTTTGCTCTTTGAGAACGAAGCACCGCATTGTCGGCGGTCTTGTACAAAATGTTCATGGCCACAAACTCATCCAACACTTCACTTGAGGTCAAAGTGTGGAACTCCAGTCTTTGACGAATGACGGAGGACATGGCCTTGTGATAGGGCATCGTTGCCTTGAGGAATTTGCGCTTGATCCAATTGTCATCCGTGTCCTTGCTCCCGTGATCTCGTAGTGAGACCGCGAGTTTGGTTACTCCCCGATAAAGCTCACGAGGTTCTTCATCTTCTTTCATTGCAAACTCATCGGCCTCATCTTGTACCACTTCATAGTTGGAGCGTTGAATGCTTGCGCTTCCTCGGTAGAGAGAGACAACACAATGCCATGCATCTTTGGCCAAGGCGAAGGGACGAAGATGAGGTAGGTCTTCGGGTGGAATTGCATCTTGGATGATGAAGAGAGCATTCTCATTGAACTGATTGTCCGTGGCTTCTCGAGGAGTGAAGTTGCTTGAATCATGCGGATAGAAACCTTCTTCAATGATTCTCCAAAGGTTAGTGTTCACATGATTTAAATGACGTTTAAAGCGGTAAACCCAAGAATCAAAGTCCTCATTTTTCATAATCTTAGGGGGAGGACCGGCATGATTCAAATGAGTAGAAGGAACCGGTCCACCATAAACAAGTGGTGGTTCCACATGAGCAAAGATGCCGGTGCCATTTTTACCACTAGAAGACAGAGCCTTTTCACTACTAGCTTCCCCCTTGTCGGGGATAACATCCGTCACCTTGTCGGTGGGATCACCCACTTTCAACGGTGCGGTGGAAAGTTTAAGCCCCTCAAGAAATTTAGTAAACATGCTTTCAACCTCGGTCGTCATGGAGGTCTTCAATGTCTCTAAGGCCACATTGAACTCCTCACGAGAGACCGAGGTTGCCCCATCGCCTGTAGACGAGATCGGATTCACATCGGAGTCTTCCTCCACACCGTCTACGGTATCAACGATACTCTTTGGACGGTAAAGTCCTTAATAAAGAGACGAGGCTCTGATACCAATTGAAAGGATCGATATGGTTGACTAGAGGGGGGGGGGGTGAATAGGCAACTACCAATTTTTAACTTAACTTTATCAAATTAAACTTTGCATCAAAGTAGGTTGTCTAGATGTGCAACTAGGTGAGCAACCTACATGATGCAGTACCAACAAGCAAACAAGCAAGCAAGAGAAGTAACACTAAAGATCTTGCACAAGTAAAGGTAAGAGATAACCAAGAGTGGATCCGGTGAAGACGAGGATGTGTTACCGAAGTTCCTTCCCTTTGAAGGGAAGTAAGTCTCCGTTAGAGCGGTGTGGAGGCACAATGCTCCCCAAGAAGCCACTAGGGCCACCGTATTCTCCTCACGCCCTCACACAATGCGAGATGCCGTGATTCCACTATTGGTGCCCTTGAAGGCGGCGACCGAACCTTTACAAACAAGGTTGAGGCAATCTCCACAAATTAATCGGAGGCTCCCAACAAAACCACGAAGCTTCACCACAATGGACTATGGCTCCATGGTGACCTCAACCGTCTAGGGTGCTCAAACATCCAAGAGTAACAAGATCTGCTAGGTATGAGTGGGGGAATTGAAAATCCCTTGGTGGAAGTGTAGATCGGGGCCTTCTCAACCACTCCCGAGCAAATCAACAAGTTTGATTGGCTAGAGAGATAGATCGGGCGAAAATGGAGCTTGGAGCATTTAATGGAGCTTGAGCAATAAATGGAGCTTGAGGGGGAAGAGGTAGGTCAAAGGGAAGAAGGGGACCCCCTTTTATAGTGGGGGCAACAATCCAACCATTGCCCCCCACCAACCAGCCCCGCACAGGGCGGTACTACCGCTAAGAGGGGGCGGTACTACCGCTATGTCAGCGGTACTGTGGCACCAGCCAGCGGCACTGCTGCGCAGAGAAGACAAGGAGGGAATAGGACCCAACGCGGTACTACCGCGGTGGTAGGGGCGGTTCTACCGCTCCTGAAATGGTACTACCGCCTCTACAACCGCAACTAGTGCCGCAAAACCCGACACGAGAAAAAGAGCCCTCGAGTCGAGGCGGTAGGAGCCAGACAGCCCAGTGGTACTACCGCAGCGGGGTCACGGGCGGTACTACCGCTATGGAGCGGAACTACCACTTGTGATCCTTCGGCCGTACTACCGCTGGTAGTGCGGTACTACCGCTGGGACACAGAAGAGAGAGAGAGAGGATCTCTCCAAAGAGGCTGAGGACGAGGCGGTGGTGCCAGGCACCCCAGCGGTACTACTGCTGTGGAGTCCCGGGCGGTACTACCGCTATGGAGCGGTACTACCGCTTGTGGCTCCTCAGTGGTACTACGGCTGGGTTGCACGGTACTACCGCTGGGACCCAGACATGACAAATAAAAGTGGAGAGATCTCTTCAATGGAATGGAAAAGCTCGGAGGGTGAGAAGCTGATGTGTACGTGTTGATTCCACCCATGCAATACCCCAGCGGACCCCCTCTTGATAGAACGGTGCCCTCTACGCAACTAGTCCACCGAGAGAGAAACGAAAGAGCTACACCGTCTTGAAAGACACTCCGAAGGAAAGAAAACGTCTCGTGCCAGGGGTGAATCTGTGAACTATTCAAAGCACATGATTAGTCCGTAAACATGTTGTCATCAATCACCAAAACTACCTTGAGAGATATATGTTGTAACAGGAAGGCCGAGTGGCGCGGGCCCGACAGAGGCGAGGCAGATGCGGACATCACCGACTGGGGCGGTGCTGGGACGGAGGAACCGGCCAGCTCGTCGGAGGATGCAGCGGCCGGAGGAGGCGAGGCCTGCCGCTGCAGCTAGTGGAGCGGCCAGGCGCGGTGCAGGTGAGCGAGGCAGAAGGCACGCGCGGGAGCAGCGGAGCGGGCTGGGCGAACAGCGCGTGCTTCTGTTGGAGACGAGGACGAGCGCGGGCAAAGCCACGCTCGCGGCGGAGCGGGGCGATGCGGCGACGCGCGAGGCTGAGGCAGCACCGCCCGGAGCGGAGGCACGGCCACGCGGGGCGGAGCGGGGAGGTCGCCGGTGGGGGTGGTAGTCGTCCAACGGCGGGTTTGGGGAGGACTCGGGGGAGGGAGAGGAATTGAGTGGATCTCCAGCCAGGGAGGGAAGGGGAGGTGGAGGCCATGGTTGTGGTCGCTGACGGTGTTGAAGTGGTGAGTGCCACCACGGGAGAGAGAGGGGACGCTGGAGAGAGGTGGCCATGGCGTCGATCTAGGGTTTCGGCGTGGAGAGGAGGAGAGGGTGGAGTGGAAGGCGGAGGTCACCGGCGGGTATGAAGTAGAGGATGTCGCTAGGGCAGTCGACGAGTGGGGGAGGA